>NC_041397.2:328505872-328521729 GCF_900747795.2 Erpetoichthys calabaricus
GAGCTCAGCTCGGAGCGAAATGAAGTGAATGAAATCAGGTGAATGGGAGGGGAGATGATCATGTGTCTCCAACACCCGCCTTAACTCTCCGTCCCTCCACAAACACACAAACACAGCCACACGGATCCCAGCTCTCCTTTCTTTATATATATAGTAGCTGCACTTATGAATATGCTTGTATGCGTCACTCGCTCGCTTCTTATTGTTTCGCTGCCTTGTCAATTGTGTAATGAATGTTTTCTTCAGCACTCTTTGGGGCTCTTCCTTGTTTTGTACATACTTTGTTCACAGTCAGTTCACGTGCTTACGTGGGAGGCGTGATGACGCGACACGCAACTCCGCCTCTCACGGCCATTGAGCTGCACTCCATTCCAGTATATGGACAAAAAAGAGGTTCCAGTTATGACCATTACGCATAGAATTTCGAAATGAAACCTGCCTAACTTTTGTAAGTAAGCTGTAAGGAATGAGCCTGCCAAATTTCAGCCTTCCACCTACACGGGAAGTTGGAGAATTAGTGATGAGTGAGTGAGTGAGTGAGTGAGTGAGTGAGTGAGTGAGTGAGTGAGTGAGTGAGTGAGTGAGTGAGTGAGTGAGTGAGTGAGTGAGTGAGTGAGTCAGTCAGTCAGTCAGTCAGTCAGTCAGTCAGTCAGTCAGTCAATGAGGGCTTTGCCTTTTATTAGTATAGATGATTTGGATATTGGGATAGAAGTAACAAGCTGGTTTAGGTTGAAGATGATACCAAGGTAGATGGATTGGCAGGTAATGGAGAATCTGCTGAATCATCACAGAGGGACTTGGACAGCAGACAGGCTTGGGCAGATTTGTGGAAGATGAAATTTAATGTCAGTAAATGTGAAGAATTACATGTGTGAAGTAAAAATGTTAGCGGGAAGTCTGATCATTAAAAGTACATCTTATGAGAAGGATTTAGTGTGAAATACACTAGATAGATAGATAGATAGATAGATAGATAGATAGATAGATAGATAGATAGATAGATAGATAGATAGATAGATAGATAGATAGATAGATAGATAGATAGATAGATAGATAGATAGATAGATAGATAGATAGATACTTTATTAATCCCAAGGGGAAATTCACATAGATAGATAGATAGATAGATAGATAGATAGATAGATAGATAGATAGATAGATAGATAGATAGATAGATAGATAGATAGATAGATAGATAGATAGATAGATAGATAGATAGATAACAACAACATTTATTTATATACTGTAGCACATTTTCATACAAATACTTTTGCTCAAAGTGCTTTACATGATGAAGAAAGAGAAAAAAAGAAGACAAAATAAGAATTAAAATAAGAGAACACTAATTCACATGGAATAAAAGTAAGGTCACAAAAAAATACCAAAGTGAATACAAAGCAAGAAACTTAAAAAGAAAGTAAAGTTCTCCCTTGGTTGTCAGAGACGCAGTGAGGCCTTATGCAGATGTGTTACTGTTGCTGCCACATTTGCTAATATACTGTAAGAATAAACCTTGGGGAGCAGATAGATAATTGTATTCTCCACTCCAATCTTTGTACTATAAGCACAATGTAGAGGGTCTAGTCAGTCTACCACCAGAGGACCAGGACCAGTCTCTTAACGGTCTTCATGATGTGAGATGTCGGTGCCACTGGTCTGTAGTCATTAGCTGAAGAGCCCCCCTGCCCTCTTTGGAACACAAACAATGTAGGATGTTTTCATCAGCAGTGTCACTTTCTGAAGCCTTAGGGACACCACAAAGTTGGTCACCATGGGCCTTAAGAACTCAAGGACAGACTCCATCTGGTAGCCCAGCTTTTCCTGTGTGTAGCTTCCTCAGTTGTCTCCTTACTTGGTCTTCAGTTATGGACATTGATGGTCAGAGGTGGACTTGTCACTAGCCATTCCAGTTGACATGGTAGGAGTTGTTGATGTCGTAGGGATGGTGTGGATAGACTGGTTATTGGAAGAAGATGGCAGTAGGAGGAAAAGTCTATTAAAAAATGGTTCAGGGCGTTGGCTTTGTCCACATCCCCTTCTACCACCTGAGCCCTGGATTGCTTGATTCCAGTAATGTTGATCAGTCCATTCCAAACATCCTTCATGCTATTCTGAGTGACTTTGTTTTATGTTTTAGCTTTGTATGTTTCCTTTCCTTCATCTTCTTTTCCTTTAGCACATGCTGTACGTTCCTCAGGGCCTCTTTGTCTCTGAATTTGAATGCTTTTCTCTTTTTCTCATTGAGGAGACCTTTAGCTCCTCAGTAACTCAGGGCTTGTTGTTTGGAAAGCAGCACACTGTCTTTGTGGGTTCCACTGTGTTGACACAGGAGGTCATAGAGTCTGTGATGCAGTGACAGAGTCCCTCAATATCGTCCTCATGTGACTGGCACATCATTTCTCAGTCTGTCATTTGTCATTCACAGCCATTTCAGCCTCTATGCTCACACTCCTCACTGTTCTGGTGCTAACAGGTTGTCGTCTAACAACAGGCTTGTAGCTGGGAATAAGATGAATCAGGCGGTGGTCAGATTTGCCTAATGGAGACAGAAAATTACACTTAAGGGCCTCATTAACATTTGAGTACAGCGAGTCCAGCTTGCTATTTAATTAAGTGGAAGATGATACAGAAAGATGCCATCATTCCTCCCAAAGTCACATGGTTAAAGTCACCAGATATTACAACTGCAGGGTGAGAGTGAGTCACCATTAAAGTGTTGGTGACAGAATTGCTAGGTCCCCAATTGTGGAGGGAAGGAGATAAACATTAACTTTACTGTTGAAACATGGCGGGGTCCTACAGAATTATAGCGTTCTCTCACTATGATATACGCATGTTACATTATTGGCAAAAAATGTACTTTTGTATTCATGAAGTAGCCCATCTGGACCGAGTTACTGTAATCCAGTGACATTAAATCTTGTATGTCCTCCAATAATTTGATAAGGGTGGTCCACATCATAGAGGCTAAACTCCACTTCAGACATCAGGTCACTTTGGCTGCTGAGTCAGTTTTGAAGTTTTCTTTTTATTTCGATTTCTCGTATTAGAAATTTGTGGTCAGATTGGCATCACAGAGTGTTAAACGTATTACATTAGCAGGATTTCAATGCTTTAGTCGTCCAACCTCTGTGGCCATACATCACATTCATTCTTTATACTGAGAGGATCTCGTCAAAGACGCCCACTCTCTCCACACTTCTTGGCACTCTCCCTTGAGCCTTTGTCTATAGCTGGACGTTGATGTAATGAGATGTTTCTGTTTTTCACAAACATCCAAGTGAAGACTCTGACAGGGTCTTTCAGCCCACCTCCAAGAATGTTCAGGTGCTTTTTCTGACAGATTCCTATTTTCTTGGCAGGATCTGCACACAGCCATTCACTCCTCTATCTGCCTTTCCAATCCTGGCCACCAAAAATGACCCTGAGCCATCTCTTTCATTTTTACTATTCCTGAGTGTTCCCCATGTAACGTGTCCAGCAAGATATCATATAACAATGCTGGAATGACCCCTCTCAGCCCCCAATGTACACAATTGTTCTCTACTGTGAGCTCTGAGCTTGTTTGAAAATAAGACTTCAATTCATCCTCACTTAGATACTCTGGCCACCCACTCAGGGTGTGGAATGTCACCTTCTTCAACACGCAATCCCTCGCTGTCGCTTGAGCAATGTCTGCTGCTGAAACTGGAAGGGTGTCTAAGAATGACACTTTGTACTCTAAGCTTGAGTTTGGACCAGTCTCTTTTAGTGGCATCGGCAGATTTTTTAAAATCAGATCTCATATTGATAAGATACCAAGATTAATGCTCATCTTTGTAGTCTTGCAGAAGCTAAAGTGGGAATTGTTGTTTTTTGATGTAAAATTGTGACTAGGGGCTCGTGATCAATGACTAACTCATAGAGATATTCATGAAATTTGAACAGCCTGATAAGATGAGATCTTCTCTTACATCATCTGCCACAGTTCCTTTGTTGTACCCAACTTGTGATGCAGTGTTTACTCAGTTTGACTCTGTTTACCTTTCCTTTTTTGCCCAAACTGTACCCACTATGAAACCGACACCCTCCTCTTGTTGTCATTCCAGCTCAGCTCTTTAGAGAGACTTTTGATGTTATTGATAACTCAGCATTTCTACTGTCCTTGCATCCCTGAAACAAGCAGTGGTCCAGCCTGTGTTTAAAAACATGGACTTGGCCTGAGTTGCATTAGTAATTTCTTTCCTGTTTCTAAATTGTGCTTCCTCTCTAAATTCTTCTAATCTAATGGAGTCACTCCAGTCAGAGTTCAGAACTTTACATAGTACAGAGTCTGCTCTTTTAAAGGTCTCCAAAGACAACAGAAATCAAATAGACAATCAAAGATGGACAATCAGACAAGTGGACAAGGAGCCAGCTAATTTGCTGCATTACATTTGTTTTTATTTTAAATTACTGAACATTTCTTGACTTCTTCTTTCTTGGTAATGATTGGTCTGGGTTGGTCCTTTTGGTCTACAAGAGAATGAGATAACTGGTCAAATGAGTAGAATGAGATGATAGGGCTTGAACTTTCATAGATGACTGTTGTGATATATGGCCAGCAGTTTATCTCGGCCAATACCCCCACACAGCCAGATGGAGTCCTCCCTGCAACATGGAGGTGGCCTGAATTCCCGCAGGGCATCCTGGTCAATGGAGTTCAGCTTCACAGCCCTGCTGGATACCATGGGGGCCGCCCGGGGACACTGCAGGGAGGCACAAGTGTTTTTATTATACCCCGGAAGTACTTCATAATCGTGGGGACGGAAGGAATGCAGTACTTCCAGGATAAAACAAAGAAGAAGTTTTCAGCTGACCCGGAAGTGCTATGGAATCTTGGACTGAAGGACAGAAACACTTCCGGGTTACAAACTATAAAAGGACTGTGGGAAACCCCAGCAGACTGAGCCGAGTTGGGAGGAAGGGTGACGGAGCTGCTGGGAGGAGAGGAGGATTTATTATTGTATCAATTATTGTTGATTTATTGTTTATATTGAGTATAGTGGAGGTGGAGGTGCTTTGTGAACATTATTGGAAAGAATAAATTCATTTCTTTATTTTACCTGGTGTCTGAACGTGTTGTCTGCGAGTTCAGGGGTCAACAGCGCTCCCTATCTGTCACACTGTTTAGACTCTGCTGTGAGTTCTGTGACCTCTGAATTAATAGAAAGTGAGGAGAATGAAGGCCTTGAGCAGCGTCTGATCACACTGTTGGTGGAGGTGTCAAATACGGGGGGGGGGGGGGGGGGGGGATTGGGTTGTGTAAAATGATGGTCCTAAAAAAGGACACACCTTTATTTTTTATTTAAATATAACTTTTGTTGTCATTAAAATGAGAGGAAGCTAAAACTAAATGATAAGCTTCATTCAAGTATGGGACACTCTCTTCTTTTCACTTGATGCCACACCTGTAGGATCCATAAATGTTTTTAAGCATGCAAACAAATGAATCCTCCCTCCATCCAGCCAAACATTTACCTCTGTAGCCCACACATGCTTACCAACTTGAAGTCCTGAAAGATCAACCTCTAGGTTGAGCTCCGGCTAGCATTCCTCCACGTGAACTGTAAGGAGTAAACACAAGTGACAAATCAGCAGTGCATTTCCATCCCTCTCTTTCTCCACTCTTCTTTCTAGTTGTATGACATCTGGCCTAGTAGTCAATTACATTTTGTTCTGACCACATAATGCAGCACATTCCACAGGCCTGGACTGAATGTCGTGTCTACCATAGAAGACTCCTACCTGGTCCTAAATGCACCTCTGGGTGTAAACACCACGTAAAAAGCAGGCTGCCATTAAAGTTTCGTCCCATCAGACCTCACTTACCTACTTGCTCTGCCCATCACAGTATGGAGGTTCAGGTCGTCTCCATCAGATCTCATGGCACTCCACACACACACACACATTTTATGGACTTCAGATGTTTAACTGTCCTTTCATTCTCATAGTGTATGTTAAAGGTTTGGAGATAGCACTGAATTTATAATCGGAAAATGAAGAAGTTTTTTTTGTGATTATTTTTTTATTATTATAAAATTAACAAAACCAAAAAAAGAAGTTCACCTTTGACAAAACACCCACCTTACAACACTGGATTGACCACAACTGCCATTAAATCCAAAGCACAAAAACAATTCAAAGCTGAAGACCCCCTGGCTCTGAGACCCCTGCTCTGGAGCTTTGTGAATATTTAATGAAAGGAAAACGTCAGAAGATATACAAACTAAAAGAGGAGTAAGGGGAGGGAGACAGAAACATCTTATAATAACACTACTGCTGATACTGAGGAAGTTAAGAAAGACGCAAGGATACAAGAATCATTACTTGTAAGAGACAACCAGGATAATGAAACAAGACAACAAAGTAGAAGGCATCTTAAATGCTCCTGAAATGTTCAAGATGGAAGTCACAAAAATGCCTTGGAGACAGGCAAGGGTGGAAGAGGAAGGGTGTTAGAGGACAGTAAGATAAAAGGGGTCTAAGCCATTCAGGGACTTGAAACCAAACAGTCAAATGTTTTTATTTTATAATAGTAATAATAATAGCCGCTCACTACTCAAAAGAGTTCAATGCATGAAAGACCCGGAATCGAAACGGCCACCTCTTGAAATGGAGACAGCAGTTCTTACCTGTACACCAGCCAAACAGATGTATATTTGCGTGTGTGTGTGTCGTACCCTATCCCAATTTCTTTAATTTGGTTAATTATTTGAAAAAAGCGTGCTTGTTTTGTTACTTTATATCTGTGTCTTTTGTAAAAGTGTTAATTTGATATTTGGACTTTAGTCTTCACACATTATACACTTCATGTCAGCATTTTGCCAATTATTAGTAGAACATGAAAAAAATTTCTGTTCTAGTTATGTGTTCAGCATTTCTTGCCTCACATTTTGTGTCATCCTACATTTACACAGATCACCATAGACACAGAACACACATGAAATGTATGTATTGCAAATAATGATATATTACTTACCCTATACAACTCCAGGCACCTCACACACAGATAAAGAAGTCTGTGTGCGACCATAGCTGTCCCGGTGGGGTTGGGGGATGGGATAGCAGGCTGCTTGTTCCTTGTGCTGATTGACACATTTACAACACAAAAGACACTGATAGATAGGTGCAAAGCAATTTAAGGTGGCCCAAGACTAAGAGTTTTTTCATACATTTCAGGGATTCTAGTGTTAAAATATCAAAGGACACCTGAAGTTGTCTTTTTTCCATTTGTGCTCTACTTGCCTACATGCCGCCAAAGGGTACGACTGCCATCATTTAAACATGGCTCATGTTTACGTTTTGAGCGCTTGACTTTAAACGGAACAACAGAATCTAAAATGTTAGAGCAAGTGACATTAAACAGAGTGACTAGACCACCGGTGCTCAGCTGAGGTGGGGGGAATCACACAGGACCCTTAAAAGCCGCAGAGAATTTACTAGTAATGGTGGAGTTCATTATGTGAGAGCAGCGAGTCTCACCACTAATGCTGACTGTTTGGCAAGTAAAGAAGCCTCAGTTATAACCGTCATGTGATCAGAAAAGCAAACATCACCAATATCACTCTTACAGATGAGTAAACTATACGATAAAACAAGGACTAATGGATGTCCATGCTCATGTGTTGGGCCTCTCACACACTGAACAAGATTAAAAGACTCAATGAGGTTTAAAAACTCTTTAACTAGGGGTTTACTTGAGCAGCACACATTAAAATCCCCAAGAATTAAAAATCTGTCATAATTTGATGTAATTCCTGCCAGAAATTCAGAGAACTCACATATAAAATCCTTACTAAATTTTGGAGGCCGATACACCTCTGCACACAACACAGGACAAGAGCGGTCCATTTCAAACAACTGTAATTCAAAGCTGGAGTAACTGTCAGTTTTCAGTTGGCGACAGTAATAACGGCTTTTAAATATTGTCTCTAATCCACCCCCCTGACCAGCAGACCGTGGGGAACTAAAAGAACTTACAGTCGGGGAGTACTAATTCAGTGAAAGCGGTTAACTCACAGACAGGTAGCCATGTTTCAGTCACAAATCAAAAATCTAATCCTTGTGAGGTGAAGAAATCTTTTAAAATAAATGTTTTGTTAGCTAAGGATCTTGCACTTACTAGAGCTATATTCATTTGAGTAAATTCGCCAGACAGTTTGGGCACACGACCCAGGTGATGAAGGTTCAGAGAATCCACTCCACCCCTGTGGAAATATGGCAATCGCCAACAGAGGAGCTGAACATGGTAGCTTGAAACAGCAGGCCAGATCCATTTATACAAATGTTCCAGGGAATGCCATGAGATGAAAACATACGCTGAACCTTAGTGAGGATCAATCACCAGAGAAGACGGCAGGTAAGATTTAAGCCCCACGAGTAGGCCACCACACTTTCCTTGTCTACTGTGATGCTTCCTTCAGGACAATATGCAGAGCTTACAGCACAAGTACGCCGGTATATCTAGCAGAAAAGATGGAGGGCGGGTACTCATCGTAATTAAACAGTATATCAATTGTCAATCTTAATGTTTAAAAGAGATTGATGATCATAGACCAGCAAAGAAAAGACATTGCGGATTAAAAAAAAGATGTAAACAGTGCAATCAGAAACAAAACAGACCAAAACGAACACAGACTCAGACAACGCCATCTTAAGTTTAGCCAAGACATCTATACAATGTGTATTTTTGATCAATCGTCTCAAGTCCTATACTAATCTGGACATTACATGGTGGTTCCACAACCCTTCTTCATGTCTTGTTTTGATTCATTTATACCCAGTTAATCTTGTGAGAAGCAAAAGAAACTCATTTTAGGACATGTTTGATGTCTGCCATAGCATTACTGAAAACTTATATAATATCATCGACACAGAAAGAAATGACATGGAGAGACTTTGATAGAAATAGAAAAATCTCATAATATTGATGTCCAGCTACAGACAAAGGCTCAAGGGAGAGTGCTAACAAGGTCGACATCTTTGATATGTTCCTCTCAGTATAACACATGAATATGATGTATGACCACTGAGGAAGGAGGACTAACTCATGTTGATAAAATATCTTTAAAAATCCTCCCCAGAAAAACTAATTTTAGTCATCAAAAAACTTTTTAGCAACCAAAAACAAAAGTGTGCCAGGATATCTGAAGTGGGGTGCTGCCTTTATGGTGTGGAGCACTTGCTCTAATCATCTGAGAACATACAACATTTAATGTAATTTAATTAAAGTACCTGTGTCCAGATGGGACAATTTATTAATAAAAAAGTACCATATTTACCACTCACGTCACATGAATATTTTGGCACAATGTAAGACCCCTGCCAAATTCAGAAGTAATGTGGTCTCATGTCCAAGACAGAGGGTACTGAGGGCTATCAATGAAGCATCTGACGTTCACGGCTGGACAGCTGATCCCAAAAAGCTCCTCAAAGTTTAGTCAGAATTCCGTCAGTTTCAGGGGTTTGCTGTTATTCATGGCAGTGAGTGTTACATTTGACTATTTTAGAGAAATTTTGGCATCAAGTAAAGAATCTGCTTGCTTTGTTTTTTTACCGCAGGTCAAAATCAGTCAGTCAGACATTACCCAACCCGCTATATCCTAACACAGGGTTACAGTGGTCTGCTGGAGCCAATCCCAGCCAGCATAGGGCGCAAGGAGGAACAAATTATGGGCAGGGCACACACAAACACACACATTAGGGACAATTTTAGGATCACCAATGCACCTAACCTACATGTCTTTGGACTGTGGGAGGAAACCAGAGCACCCGGAGGAAACCCACGCATACGGGGAGAACATGCAAACTCTACGCAGGGAGGACTCGGGAAGCGAACCCAGGTCTCTGTACTGCTAGGCAGCAACGCTACGCACTGTACCACCATGCTACCCTCAAAATCAGATACAAAGGAAATTATGTTTATAAGGGGTGATAACCAATTTGATGAAAATAATAGCAGGGCTAGGAACAAAATTCTGCAATGATTTCTATAATGGGATTTAATTGTAAACATGGCTGAAAAAAACAAACACACTGAAAAAATACCAAGAGATGAAACAATGAAAGGACAAATGGAAAGAACAGTAAAGTGACAGGTTTGGGTCATAAATGGGTAATCAATCACAATGCAACAACGGCAAACAAAATTCAAAGTCAAGTAAAGAAAGTAGAAAGGTCCTAACGCTAAATTCTTCATGTACCTTTAAACAAAAATGAAAGATTTTAAATAAATTTGACTGAAAACTCAGACGCTGAACTGAGCAGAAGTCAGTGTGTTTTATATACTCAGCGCAATGACAAAGAAAACGGCGGCCGTGTTTATTAAGAAGACGATACGAAACAGCGGCACCCACTGCTATCTCAGAATAATAAAAAACAACACAGAAAAACACAGAAATTATAACAATTATATTATCACTATGTCAAATAAAGAAGATTGTGATATACAGTTACAACTTGCATAAACACAGAGCAGGATAACGTCTGGGACTTGTAGATATTTCTTATATGAAGGATTAAATGTGTTTCTTCAGGAAGGAAGTGAATTGAGCTTTAACAGGCGAGATTTAGAAATTCTATTTTTTATCACACACTTGAGGGCACACGTCTTCCAGATCTACTACCTTAGCTTCAAAAGAAGAAATGTTTTCCAGTGTGGTTTAATTTAAAGTAAATATCCATCCATCCATTTTCCAACTCGCTGAATCCGAACACAGGGCCACGGGGGTCCGCTGGAGCCAATCCCAGCCAACACAGGGCACAAGGCAGGGAACCAATCCTGGGCAGGGCGCCAACCCACCGCAGGGCACACACAAACACACACCAAGCACACACTAGGGCCAATTTAGAATCACCAATCCACCTAACCTGCATGTCTTTGGACTGTGGGAGGAAACCGGAGCGCCCGGAGGAAACCCACGCAGACACGGGGAGAACATGCAAACTCCACGCAGGGAGGACCCGGGAAGCGAACGCAGGTCTCCTAACTGTGAGGCCACAGCGCTACCACTGCGCCACCGTGCCGCCCTTAAAGTAAAGATTAAAGGATTAAATTGTTTGTGATGAGCCCCTTGATAGCCTCACACACAACAGAAAGATCAGCGAAGGAACTGACAGAAATCCTTCAGCAGCACATCCTCTGATTCTACTCACCTGAAAGCCGCAGATCTTACAGCTTTGAGTGATTTCTCTTCAGCGTCACCTGGAGAGTCAGATATCTGAAAAGTAAAAACAAGCATACAATAAAACTTTAGTAATTGGAAAATAGACTTCAGACAAACTACTGTTTAAAAATAACAAGAAGAAATTTACCAACAGGAAACCTGCAGAAAATAAGATTTTACAGACATATTTCAATACAAACAGTCAGAACTCACAGAAGCCATCGCCATCAAGCACAGGCACAGCAGAACCAGCAAGGTGGCGAGTCTCATCATCATGGTGGTGGTGCTGACGGTGAGACGTCTGTTCAGGACAGCAGCGACACCTCCTTATATAACTGATCAGGTGGGGTGGGCCAGTTTAACATGGTGATCATGATGTCATCTGGAGTGGAAAGCAAATTCAAATCAGATCTCATTTGTCATGGAAGAAGAACAAGAAGAAAATGTAATCAAATCACAAGCCCTAAAGGTCAAGTTTCCAGCTTTCCACCGACTGTTCAGAAAAAATGACAAATTCTTGCATCAGATGATTGTCTAATAATTCAGCAGAGGAAACATTCTGTTCATAAGTCACCGTGTTAACCCTAAAGACCATCAGTTGTAATGTAAAAGTTTTACCCAAACACAATGGAAGAGCAGAATAAAATGGCATAGCACTCATATCCTAACATAGCCCCCCTTCTAGGGCACTGACTCTGAACAAGCCATCAGGTTTGAGGGGAAAGCGAGCCTGAAAACTCAACAGCAGATGAGGAGACCTGAGCCTCAGAGGAACAAAACCACAAATGACCTTCCAGACAAAACCCTTCTGATGCACAAGGTCCTCCACCATTGAAGCCCACTGGTAGACTCAGTAATGCTTTGGATTTCATTTTTTGTCAGTCAATTCCTTTATTTTTTTCTGATGCTCTTCATTCAGTGCAGACACAGAGCTCAGTGACAAGTTCACAAGTAAAATACGAATACTAACTTTACAAATGACTGATTACATAAAGAGCACCAATAAAGACACTCGTTTGTTTAAACAAAGTCATTTGAAACTGATGACCATAACTGGAGTCCATCACTATCAGTTCATTAATTTATTGTTGAACGACAGTTAAAGGGGGCATTCACTGCTGGGACCCTGATGGTGTCACGGCCCTCTTTCTTGATTTATGTAACATGTGACATCCACCAAAGTCTTACACTACATGACCAACTCTGCTGGCATTTCAATTAAGGAAGTGCAAGTTTTAGGCACTGAAAATATTTGGCCAAAACTAACAGAAAAGGCACATTTTTGGTCAAAAGAGTAAAAAGGCAGATATGTGGCTGAATGTGTGACGCTGTTTCAAAACATCTGAGATCCACAGTCACAAACAGCACCTCCTGTTCTACAGGGAGTGACAGACACGTCACACTGCCGAGGATTGTGGTGGTCTGTTTAAGTCATCGTGATGTGTGGTGAGAATCTACAAAGAGATACAAAAGAAAAAGAAAATGGAAAAAGGAAGGGAGAAGGAGAAAAAGAAAGAGAAAGAGAAAGAGAGGGGATCATAGTGGGAGGAAAGGAACTGACTGGGACAGCAAGCAGCGACATTGATGAAGTTGAACTTAACAAGCAAAGTGAATCACAGCCAAAGAATGGACACCATGACAAGCTCACTCCGCTCACGATTTGTTACTGTTTTTATTATTTATTTTCAGTTTTTTAAAAAATATTCTTTTCTAAAAAAATAATAAAATGATTACAATTTAATAAAAAAAATATAAATCAAAAGTGAAATTCATTTAATTTAGGCTTTAATCAACAACACAAAAACAAATCTGTAAATAATAATTAAAAAAGAGATTTGCCATTTGGTGTTTAGCCTTCTTTTTTTTATTTAATTTGACTTTGGCTGAGAATTTTCATTTTTGTGCTCCACTTGTTTTATCAACTGGGATCTGTTTGGCTACCAGGAGCAGCTACCTCGGACATGAAAGACGACTTTTAGGTTTAACTCTGTGACTCTTCAACAGAATGTTTCTTACTCATAATAATTACACACTCGTCTGATGTCAGAATTTGACATTTTCTTCTGAACGCACAGCCTATAGAAAGCTGAACACCTGAACTTCATGGCTTGTGATTTGGTTGACATTTCCTTTATTTCATCGTCTCCCATTACAAACAAGATTTGATTTGAATTGACTTTCCACCCCATTAGACATCATGACCACTGTGTAAAACTGAGCCGCGCCTGCCTGATCTGCAATATAAGGAGCTGCTGCTGGTGACCTGAACAGACATGTTAGCGTCAGCACCACCGCCATGATGAGATTCTCCGTCCTGCTGGTTCTGCTGTGCCTGTGCTCGCTGGCGATGGCTTCTGTGAGTTCTGACTTATAACATTTATACACAAATACGTCTACAAAGCCTTTTTTTACAGGTTCCCTGTTCCTCGTACTTTTAAACAGCAGGTCATCTGAATTCTATTTTCTAATTCCTGAAGCCTCTTCAGACTCTGATTCTTATTTTTCAGATTTCTGACTTTCCAGCTGACCCGATGGAAGAATCGCCTTCAACCACAAAAGCTGTGAGAGCTGCCTACAGGTGAGTAGAATCAGAGGATGTGCTGCTGAAGGATTTCTGTCAATTCTGTCATGTGAGAGACAATCAGGGGATTCATCACAAACAATTTAACCTCTTAAATCTCTACTGTAAATTAAAATAAATTAAAATATATTTTTCTCACTTGAAGCTAAGGTAGTAGCTTTAGAACAAGTGTGCCGTCAAATGCCTGACAAAACACAGGAGTTCTAAATCTCGACAGTTAAAGTTGAATTCAGTTGTTTGCTGAAGAAACTCGTTTAGTTTCAGTCGCATGTAAATCACACAAAGAGTTTAGAGCTGCAAGTCCTGGACGTTACCTTGTGCTCAGTTTATGAGAGTCAGAATTGTATGTCACAGTCTTCTTTACTAAACATAATTATAATGAAATTGTCATCAATTCCTATGTAACCAGTAGGGGGTACCACTGAGCCCCAAACCCCAGACCCAGTAACGTCTAACCCAGTCACAGATTTAAATAATGGATATTTCTAATCCAATAAGCACTGAACACAATGAAACTCAGCCAACACCAAACAAACAGTAAACCTTCTCCTCTCCTTCCTCCTCCAGCTGAGTGTTGCCCACAGGGTTTCATGGGAAGTGCAGCCTTGTCAGGGTCAGAGTCAGGAGGCGGTGGGCTCCTTTTATACTGGACCCAGCACAGCTTCTCATGACCCAGCATGACTTGGGGGGAGTTCTTCTGAGTTGTTTAGGATCCTGGGTGGTCCTCCACTGACAGTGCGGCCTTACGACACCCGGGGACCCCGAGAGGGATGCACTTCCAGAATCCACTTCCCATGAACCCCTGGCACCTTCCACTTTATCCTGAAGTCATGTTGTTGTCCAGCGGGATGCCTGCCTGTCCTCTGTGTCACTCACACCTAGCAGGTTGTCTCACTTTTGATATCACGTAGTTGTTCATTTATTTCTTTATTTTCAATTTAGTATTGTGTTGTGAGTAAACATCGCCATGTCAGGTACAGCAATACTGCCAATCGTGTAACGCACATTGCACAACATTTTCTTTGTCATTGTTCTGTGTATAAAACACTGAAGTGCACTTGATTTACAGTCGGAGTTTTTAATCAAATTTTTTTAAATCTTTCATTTTTGCTCAGCAGTAGAGGAAGCTAAAAGGCACTTCATTGAACAAAGTGGTGTTAGGACTTTACTGCTCTGTTTTCTCAAATTTGCGTGTTTAGATTTTTATTACCAGTTTATGACCCAAGGCCGACTCTTTAGTGTTCTTTTTCTGTTTGTTCCTTTATTTTTTAGATTGTGACTGTATTTACAGCCATGTTTATAATTAATTTAATTATAGAAATCATTTTAGAATAATGCTTCTATTATTTTCAAACAAATGTTCTTCATCTCCTAAAGACATGAATTCTTTTTTATCTAATCTTGATCTACTTCAAATCACAAAGCAAGCAGATTCTTCACTTGATACCCCAATTCCTCCACAATAGTCACATTTAGCCCACCCTGCCATGAATAAGAGCAAACGTCCTGAACGTGACGGAATTCTGTCTAAACATTGAGGAGCATTTGGAGAGCAGACATCCAGCCGTGAACTTCAGATGCTTCACTCGTCCACTGCCAGCTCTCACCACCATCTGGCCTGAACATGAGATCACTTTACTGCTGACACATGGCAGGGGTCTTACATCGTGATGATTGTTGTCCTGGCCCAACTGAGTCAGCAGGTAGACCTTTTCTCTTCTCTATAAGTCGTTTCATTATTGTTAAAAATGAGGCTTGACGTGGCCAAGTAACAATCAGATTTAATGATGAAGTGAGCCTTGTGTGCCCACACAGTCATAAGAGGGGGCTCAGCACACTAGCCTGTGGAGTGCCAGTACTGGGGGTCAGCTTGGAGGATGTGACGCTGACATTCACACATGCTGAGGTCTGTTGGTTAGGAAGTCTAAAACCCAACTAGAGTGGCACTGAGTCCTAAATTGAGGAGTTTGGTCATCAGGGGCCTCATGTATAAATGGTGCATACGCACAGAAATGTTGCATAAGAACTTTTCCACGTTCAAATCGCGATGTATAAAACCTAAACTTGGCATAAAGCCACGCACGTTTCCA
>NC_041397.2:328564764-328632264 GCF_900747795.2 Erpetoichthys calabaricus
AGCACACAATATTAGATTGGACACCTTCCCTTTTATCATCGCAGATCTGTTTAAATACAGAGGGGTATTGGGACGTGGAATGTCACCTCTCTGAAGGGGAAGGAGCCTGAGCTTGTGCGTGAGGTTGAGAGGTTCCGGCTAGATATAGTCGGGCTCACCTCGACGCACAGCTTGGACTCTGGAACCAATCTCCTTGAGAGGGGCTGGACTCTCTACCACTCTGGAGTTGCCCCCGGTGAGAGGCGTCAAGCGGGTGTGGGTATACTTATTGCCCCCCGACTTGGAGCCTGTACATTGGGGTTTACCCCAGTAGACGAGAGGGTAGCCTCCCTCCGCCTTTGGGTGGGGGAACGGGTCCTAACTGTTGTTTGTGCGTATGCACCGAACAGCAGTTCGGAGTACCCACCCTTTTTGGAGTCCCTGGAGGGGGTGCTAGAGGACATACCTTCTGGGGTCTCCCTCGTACTGCTGGGGGACTTCAATGCTCACGTGGGCAATGACAGTGAGACCTGGAAGGGCGTGATTGGGAGGAATGGCCCCCCCGATCGGAACCCGAGCGGTGTTTTGTTATTGGACTTCTGTGGTCATCACGGATTGTCCATAACGAACACCATGTTCAAGCATAGGGGTGTTCATATGTGCACTTGGCACCAGGACACCCTAGATCTCAGTTCAATGATCGACTTTGTGGTCGTGTCGTTGGACTTGCGGCCACATATCTTGCACACTCGGGTGAAGAGAGGGGTGGAGCTGTCAACTGATCACCACCTGGTGGTGAGTTGGCTTCGATGGTGGGGGAGGATGGCGGTCAAGCCTGGTAGGCCTAAACGTGTTGTGAGGGTCTGCTGGGAATGTCTGGCAGAGCCCCCTGTCAGAAGTAGCTTCAACTCCCACCTCCGGCAGAACTTTGACCATGTCCCGAGGGAAGTGGGGGACATTGAGTCCGAATGGGCCATGTTCCATGCCTCTATTGTTGAGGAGGCTGACCGGAGCTGTGGCTGTAAGGTGGTCGGTGCCTGTCGTGGCGGCAATCCCCGAACCCGTTGGTGGACACCGACGGTGAAGGATGCCGTCAAGCTGAAGAAGGAGTCCTAAAGGACCCTTTTGTCCTGTGGGACTCTGGAGGCAGCTAATAGGTACCGGCAGGCCAAGCGGAATGCAGCTTCGGTGGTTGCTGAGGCAAAAACTCGGCCATGGGAGGAGTTTGGGGAGGCCATGGAGAACGACTTTCGGACGGCTTTGAGGAGATTCTGGTCCACCGTCCGGCGTCTCAGGAGGGGGATGCAGTGCAGTGTCAACACTGTATATGGTGGGGATGGTGCGCTGCTGACCTCGACTCGGGACGTTGTGGGTCGGTGGGGGGAGTACTTCGAAGACCTCCTCAATCCCAATAACATGCCTTCCAATGAGGAAGCAGAGCCTGGGGACTCGGAGGTGGGCTCCCCCATCTCTGGGACTGAGGTCACCGAGGTGGTCAAAAAACTCCTTGGTGACAGGGCCCCGGGGGTGGATGAGATACGCCCGGAGTTCCTAAAGGCTCTGGATGTTGTAGGGCTGTCTTGGTTGACACATCTCTACAACATCGCATGGACATCAGGGACAGTGCCTCTGGATTGGCAGACCGGGGTGGTGGTCCCCCTCTTTAAGAAGGGGGACCGGAGGGTGTGTTCCAACTACAGAGGGATCACACTCCTCAGCCTCCCTGGAAAAGTCTATTCGGGGGTTCTGGAGAGGAGGGTCCGTCGGATAGTCGAACCTCGGATTCAGGAGGAACAGTGTGGTTTTCGTCCTGGTCGCGGAACAGTGGACCAGCTCTACACCCTTAGCAGGGTCCTGGAGGGTGCATGGGAGTTCGCCCAACCAGTCTACATGTGTTTTGTGGACTTGGAAAAGGCGTTCGACCGTGTCCCTCGGGGAATCCTGTGGGGGGTGCTCCGGGAGTATGGAGTACCGGACCCCTGATAAGGGCTGTTTGGTCCCTGTACGATCGTTGCCAGAGCCTGGTCCGCATTGCTGGCAGTAAGTCGAACCCGTTTCCAGTGAGAGTTGGACTCCGCCAGGGCTGCCCATTGTCACCGATTCTGTTTAACTTTTATGGACAGAATTTCTAGGCGCAGCCAGGGTGTTGAGGGGGTCCGGTTTGGTGGACTCAGGATTGGGTCACTGCTTTTTGCAGATGATGTTGTCCTGTTTGCTTCATCAGGCCATGATCTTCAGCTCTCTCTGGATCGGTTCGCAGCTGAGTGTGAAGCGGCTGGGATGGGAATCAGCACCTCCAAATCCGAGACCATGGTCCTCAGCCGGAAAAGGGTGGAGTGCCCTCTCAGGGTTGGGAGCGAGATCCTGCCTCAAGTGGAGGAGTTCAAGTATCTTGGGGTCTTGTTCACGAGTGAGGGAAGAATGGAGTGTGAGATCGACAGGCGGATCGGTACGGCGTCCGCAGTGATGCGGGCTCTGCATCAGTCTATCGTGGTGAAAAAGGAGCTGAGCCAGAAGGCGAAGCTCTCAATTTACCAGTCGATCTATGTTCCTACCCTCACCTATGGTCATGAGCTATGGGTAGTGACCGAAAGAACGAGATCGCGAATACAAGCGGCTGAAATGAGTTTCCTCCGCAGGGTGTCTGGGCTCTCCCATAAAGATAGGGTGAGAAGCTCAGTCATCTGGGAGGGGCTCAGAGTAGAGCCGCTGCTCCTCCGCATCGAGAGGAGTCAGATGAGGTGGCTCGGGCATCTGATCAGGATGCCTCCTGGACGCCTCCCTGGTGAGGTGTTCCGGGCACGTCCAACCGGGAGGAGGCCCCGGGGAAGACCCAGGACACACTGGAGGGACTATGTCTACCGGCTGGTCTGGGAACGCCTCGGGATTCTCCCGGAAGAGCTAGAAGAAGTGGCCGGGGAGAGGGAAGTCTGGGCATCTCTGCTCGAGCTGCTGCCCCCGCGACCCGACCTTGGATAAGCGGAAGAGGATGGATGGATGGATGGAACAAATTAAAGTTTTGGAATACAGACTGGCTTTCTTGATTAGGTTTGGATTCAATATCGTTTTTGTTATTGTTTATTTTTTTTAAAGTACATTTTTGGTAATAAATTGTTAAATATGGAAAGGAATATTGTTTTGGCTATTGTGGGCCAGAGGTTTTATGGTTTCCTTTCTCTTTTTGGAGCTTTACTGATTTTTAATAATTTAAAGACGTATCCTGTTTGTTAGGAGTGTGCAGGCTGTGACACCTGCTTCTTGAGCTTTAGGGTTAGGACTGTTAATTTTTGTTAGGCCTCATTTCAAACCTGGGGCTAGATGTCTAGGCCTAATTTTGAGCTTTGATAGTTGGTAAGAATTACAACAATCACTTAGCAACTCAATCCTCTGATGGCTAAGATGTGAGGGACCAAACACTGACACATGGAAATTCTCCAGCTTAAATTCACCACATGGACAATGACAAGATGAAAAAAGAAAACCTGACAAGAAGATGAGCATTTTGATAATCTTCTTCAAAAACCTGACCAGAAAACTGAAGGTGTGTGCTGGCAGCACAAAGCATGAGTGTGGCGTGGGACTTTTCCTTAGCTATAAGATGGCTATGTGCATGATGGGTTATAATGTAATGTCAGGTGGAGTGAGAGCATGCAGGATATCCTTGAAGTCTAAATACCCATAACAGCCACCTGGGTGTGTGTGCCAGCATCAGAAAATCAAGTGGAAGATTTCTCAAAGAGCATCCAAGACGTCCTGGACTCCATGCTCTCACAAGACATAGTTATAATAGCTGGTGACTTCCATGTGAAAGTGGGAGATAACAGTGTAGAGAAAGTGTGTGGAGGCTACTGTAACAAACAGGCACTGGGAGACATGGTGAGGGTTTTAAATAATAATAATAATAATAATAACAATAATAATAATAATAATAATAATAATAATAGTAACAAGGGGACTTTGCCCCTGCTCGCTTTGCTCGACTACCCCGGCCAGCGCTACTTGTGCTCACGTTGTGAAGAGGGGGGCTGAACACACCTGAAGGAGATGTGGTTGCTCCTCCGAAACCCCCTCTTAAACGGTGATACAATGGGAAGTAAATATTTTTTTTTTTTTTTTACCTCCACTTTGCTCGATCAGCTGCTGTCTTGCTGTGTGATCTGCACATGCTGCTCTTTTTTCTTCACTTAGTCGTTGACATGTCATCTATAAAGTTTTTATAAGAGCTGAGAGCACAGGACTTGTGTCTGATAAGACTGAGAGTTTAGATGTTCGTGATCTTATTTGATAATGGTTGTAAATAGGGCATGACTTGAAAAAATCTCATGTTAAAAGTCCCCATGAGACTGTCCGGGGACAACAATCTCATCTTTTAATTCTCGCAGATACGCCTCTTCATTGGGAAGAAGAAATACTACTTTTCCCTGATGGCAACACGAATTAGATGATCTACAAGTCTCCGACTTAAATTTTAAATCCGAACAATATATTCAATCTCTTTTCGCTGTTCCGTTATTTCACCAAGTAATAATTTCCCTTTGTTTGCACTAATGCGAGACTTTCGAATTTTCGTACTTCCATTATCTCTAACCTGCTCTGCATGTGTATCGCGCCGTTTTTGAATTCTTTATGACATTCTGCTTTTTCAACTTCTCTCTTTTTACCTTTTATTTCCGGTCCCGGGCCTGGTTAAATGTCTTGGCACAAAGTCTCATGTCGCGGGTGGTGAAAGTGTCTCTCTGAGAAAATCATGTATCGTAAACAAGATTTGTTTTTATAATAGAGAGATAATAATAATAAAAATACATTTTATTTATATAAATGGGTCACAACACAGTTGACTCAAGAAAAGAAATGTTATGTTTAAGACAAGGTCAGTACCCTAACTTATGTGTGAATTCCATTTTTACATGCTTTTTCTTCATTTTTGTTAATTTGACTATACTCATTTATATTATAGTTGTTGTTTAGGTTTATTATTTGTGTAATTATGTATTCCTTATCAGTTTAGTTTTTTGGCTGAAGAAAAATACTTCCATGGAAACAGAGCTTCAGCCAGGTACTTTGCACACCCTAGAGGGTCCCGTCCTGAGGAGAGGTTACCGGCACGCTACTTCATCGTGTATCTTTACTGCAGAACTTCATTATAGAAAAACACAAGATTACAATCTGCTTCCACAATTTGCTGATCAATAATTTGCACAGTCATTTGGTGAATGCCAGCTGTGGTGATGAATGATCTTAGAAGGGGAAGCAGGCAACAGAACACAAGTAGAAAGCTCAGAAGTGAAATGCCATCTATAATGTCTGACCTGATCAACAATGCTTCCCAATATCCCAAGTGTAGCTGAAACCAGTCGGAAGCAAGCTGGTCATGTCCTGCACTTGCATTTAGATGATTCATTGCCAAGGTAAAAGATGCTTCAGGTGATGTATTATTGGGTATGTACGTGCAACACTCATCTCGAAACATGTGACATACACCACCTTTTTCTGATAGTATCTAGTCCAAGACTTGTCTGTTCTGTATTGTCATGTGACTTGTGCCATCCAGCAGTTCTCCTAATGCGTCCAAACCTTTTCAGTATCGTTAGTATGTGCTGTTCTGTTTATGAAGAGTTCAGAACTCTTTATCCTTAAACCAAAGTTCACACATCTTCAGTGTGTAAGGCATGGGCATTGATAAAATTGCAGGTTGGCCTTGGCACACATACAGTACAGCATTCTTTAAGTGTCACTTGTCTGATAGTGTAAGTAGCCAGTCACTTTTTTGGATGTTTCTTCCATAACTCCATCACTGCATTGTCATTTGTAGTCTCTGCTTGTATATTAATGTTTCTTCTCCTTCTCAGTTTCATTTGGCCAACTCTTTTGTACTACAAGTGTCTTTTTATTGTCATTTGCTCATTTCTCAGTACTGCTAGAAATTAATAGTGGAGAATTTTCTTTGGGTGTAAACAATGCTCTTCTGTGTAAATGGACCAGACATGGAGCAAATCCCAGTATTAGTGCCAGGCACAGAATCAGATCTCTGTTCACTCACTGAATCCAAAGGGTCAGGCACTGATCCCTCTAAAGAAGAACTCTCATGTTTCAGAGAAGTGTCCAGCCCTTGAGGGGCTGTCTTGTCTTCTGATACTGAGTGTTCTCCATCCTGGACTTGACTCGCATGGTATGCTCTCGGTACTCTGGTGCAGTTTTTCAAATGATACTAGGATGAGCTTCATTCTATCTGTACAGAGTGTAAGGACCTTCAAGTCTCGGTTCATTCCACCTTCTGAGGAAGACTGTCAGATAGACCTGGTCACCAGGCTTGACAGGACACTCAGACTCCTCTGTTGAGACAGGTTCTCTATTCTTTTCTTGATTTGCAGACAGGGTGGCTTATCCCTTGGCCTGGGTTATTTCAGGAAGGTCCATCTTCTTTGTTCCATCTCTTCCCTGGAGGCAGCTAGAGCTCAATACTTGAACTCAGAGCCATTCCAGTAATTGGAAGTTTGGTTGTCACTCAGTTAAGGGCTTGATTTTACTCCTTCAGAGATAAACCTTTTTGTGGACTCAGTCAGGTCAGTTAGGTCTCTTTTGTGGCTTCTGTATTGCTATTATTCTGAACAGCCCACGGCACCTGCTGAGGTCTAAACCACACACGTGTATCGTTTGTGTATTTAGTTCATCGCACCCTTAACTGACCTCACACATTCTCATCTCTTCCTTCTTTTTTCAGTTTTCTCCCCAGGAGTCCCAGGCTGGTTGGTGGTCTTCTGGTTATCGTTGCATCTGTATGTGGCAGGGGCGGGTTTGCTGATGCTTCAATGGAGGAGAATGAGAGGTGCGTGCAGAACCTACTGCTGACCGTCTTACTTTGGTAATGTAAAGATCTGACAATCATTCTCATGATATTCCTGTATTTCTTTATTCTAGAACATAAAGCAAGATATGACTCCAAAGGTAAGGACACTGCAGTGCAATCCTTCACTTACTCCAAAATCTTTATCAAAAACAAATAAAAAGCTCACAAAGGGTCTCAGGAATTCAAATCAAAAAAAGACACAAGTGATCTCTACACTGCCTGACAGTTTAGACTTTTATGCAAAATGTAATTTATTTATGTAATTCTATATTTGTTACTCCAAACTCTTCTTGATTTTTGCATTATCACAAATAATATTGAGATTTCATGACAGAAACATAAATTTGATGAGCTGTCAGCAGAATGAAGGAGCCATCAAAAAATGAGAGCCCAGAGACAAAATCAATAAGGTGTAAAGGTCCTAATGGATGGACTGGCATCCTGACAGGGACCATCAGCGGACAGTTGCCTGGCCAGGAAGCCATTAGGGAAGGACAGCTTGCTTGGATGTGCATTCCAGCTGGGATGGCCCCTGTTTCCTTTCCCATATGGGGTGAAAAAATAATGAATAGACTGGGGACATGCCATATAAAGAACAGCCAGTCCCCCAATACATTAGGTGGCAGTGTTCTCCTGGGCTGTCTCTAGTTTGGACACCCGCAGGGCTACATGGGACATGTTGTTCAACAACACAGCTCTGTTGGGTTCCTTGGGATCCACCAGGGGGCGCTGCCAATAAACGACTTCACTACTCTATGGAGTGTCAACCTGGCACAGAGGTGCTTCCCAGTTGTGATCCCAGGGTGTTGAAAGTGTTCCTGCATCATATGTAACAGGGGCCACCTTGCGTCACTCAAGTGATTAGAGTCAGGTGGAAGTGGACAACACTTGCAAGAGGAGATAAAGAGTGAAAGAAGAGGGAAGAACAAATGGTTATTTGAACAAGTGGTTATTTGATTATAAATGTCTGTAAAAGAAACTGCATATAATAAAAGCACTTTGATTTGAATCTGGGACTTAATTGATGAGATTAAGTGAGGTTTGGGGCTCTGTGGTGCTTCATATTGGCCACAATAACTTGAAAAATGAACAGCACATAGACATGAAAAACAAGATGGCTTAAAAAGAAGGACACTTAAATAACAAAAGACTTTATGACCAACACCCTCCCAACACCACCTTATTGATCAGATTCAAATCCCACCCCCTCATTTGTTATATATTGCCTTTGATTCCTGTAGGTCTAATCCTTTTCCTCTGATGATGACACCTGATAGGTTGTCAAGAGGTTAGGGATAAAAAACTATTTTAAGATATGTGATTCATTTTCACCCTTTGTGGATTTCTAGCTACAAATATGCAAACCTATCAGAGACCTTCACTTCCATATATATATATATATATATATATATATATATATATAGTAGGGGGAGAACGGGCATCCCATTGAGATGAGAAAAAATACATTACCCAGATGGGAGGCCAGAGTGGCGACAAAAGCAAATTGGCCAGTGGATTGGAAAAATAACTGACAGGAGATAATGGACGTACCAGCAGAACCTGAGATTTTGAAGAGGTTCCAATCTCAATACACCATGTGACCATGGTCCTCATATGGCAACCCACACCAACAGGGATGCTGGGGAATTGGAGTCAAGAAGGGCAGCCCTGTCTGGATGCCTGGGTCTCCTTAGGGGGCGCTTTTGGGGGAAGACCTCCCTACTTTCTCTATGGCTTCCCAGAACACATGGAATGGCAACGAAAGCATTCACAGGTCTGACATTAAAGGGAGTCCACTGGTAACATTGTAGAGAATGTCTTTAATTTCACCTTAACAGCTTCCTGTGCCCCTGATGTCCACCATGACAGGTAGCAGCACATATGTGGCCACAGCTCCTGCTTCTGAGATGTTAAGACATTTTCATTCTGACTCCACGTCCTCCACACCCAGAGCTGAGAGTTTTACCCATCCTGAAGAGAGCCATCTGCTAGTCATTCCCAGCATGCCACCACTGCCCATTTGGTCAGAACACCAAACGCTCATTTAGTCTGAGGCAGCCTACCACCCAATGGTGACATCTCAGCTCCTCACTTTATCTGAGCGTCCCCTCCATACAGCCTCAGGTCAGATGAGATGACGTTACAGTTGATCATTGATGCCATGGCGTTTGTTATGAACAAATCCTGACCAGCACAGAAAGTCAATGACATTTCACCAGTGGAACATATCTACATAACAAGATGGTGCCTCAGGTGGTGCTGAATATCATGTGCCATGTCTGGAGCGTCGTCACATTTACTGACGGTGGTACAGTTTATTAAGTTTAACAAGTCAACAGAATGACAGAGCATGTGAGCAGGTCCACAGGACAAGAGGACCTACTGAACAAGTTAGTGTCTATCTATCTATCTATCTATCTATCTATCTATCTATCTATCTATCTATCTATCTATCTATCTATCTATCTATCTATCTATCTATCTATCTATCTATCTATCTATCTATCTATCTATCTTTCTTGACAGTCCAGTTCACTTCCTGTGGCCACAAGTGTCCTTCACAATCCCCAGCACTTTCTGTTAGTTTCTGATTTCAGTTGTCCCACATTGTGACCCTTAGTGACAAAGTGACATTTGCTCAGCCCCTCTCTGACGTCACTTTTCTGCTCCTGATGTCCACATCCACCTCTGTTGGTGTCCTGCACATCAGACTTGTGACATGACCCCATTGTCGTGTATTCTACCCTCACAGCTCAAGTCTTGCCTGTTTCTTAGACAAATCGTCACTTGATTGATGACAATGATGTCACCCTTTATTACAACGCTGACACCTTGAACAGGGGGCATGTCCTCATTTGAATGTTCCAAAGTGTCTGCAGACATCGGCCTTAACCAGCGTATCCTAATGTGACATCGAGAACACACAAATGACTGGGGGTCCTAAACACGGGGACAGCTGCAGTGGATGCCAATACTCTTTAATGTCACACACATCATTGTCATTGTCACAGAGTGACGTTTTAGGATTTATTTAGTAACGTGTGTTATGTTTTATTGTTTGCCCTGAAGAAGTCATTGAGAGAATCACGTTGGCCCTCAGACTGTGAGGTTTATGTGGTTTGACCTCGAGAATCAGGACCCCTCAAACAGGCTGCCATGGGGGGCTTCACTTGTGTCTTCAGAACTGAAAGGATTTGCTTGTCATTTAGGACTGAGCTATGAAGAGACAATTGTTTGGTTTTCTTTCACCTTCTCTCATATTCTGTCTGTTTATTATGGGATGTGTTGTTGTTCTTTTGATTTTTTTCCTGATCTTCACAGGTGAGTTAATGCTGGTGGTCCAGACTGCTGAATTCCCGTTGATTCTCCTCCTTTTCTGGGCCCCTGACATGTTCTTCTTGTGATCTTCTGATTCTTTTCTCTTTCGGTGGCCCAGCTGCTGTTCTTCTTGTCTTTTTATTCTTTAATTCTCTGTGTGGTTTGACGTCACTGAGGTGTCAATTGTGTCATTTCTAACACCTACCAGCAGGTGACGATGCTAGCAGGTCACTCTGCCATTTTGCTCTGAATGGGCAGCTCAGGTCAGAGGAGAGCTGTGAGTGGACAGCAGTGGTCAGCAGTAATGGGGGTCACTTCACAGTCCACTCACACCACCTCTCTTAATTTGATCTTCTTCTATATTCTCCCAGTATGTCCTCATAAATTCCCAGTCCATGTGGTGCACCTGCCCAGTAAGGTAACTCTGATTCTGGTCACTCCTGGTTGGGGTCACTAAGTGGCAGGGCCTGTCCCAGTAGCAGGAACTGAACACAAGCAGGATGGACAGGCCATCACAGAGGGTCCACAGTCAAGGGGTCTAACTGACCACCTCAGCGGCTGAAAGTCTTTAAACATCAAATAAGAAAAAGAAGAAAACTGTGAAAGAAATACAACTGAGAGAAAAGGAGGAAACACATGTGGACCCCCAGTTCTCCTCCCCGTCCTAAACATGTCACTTGTCACTGAGGTTTGACCTCGGCAGGCTAAGCTGGTGCAGGACGTGACGTCAGGCTGAGTCTTCAAGGCAGGTGTCCTGAGCCCATAGCAGACCACAGCAGACCCTCACGGTTGTCCCCTTCACTCAGATGACTTTCTTTTCATGAGGACACTAAAGATGTCCCCTCACTGACTGTGACGTGTGTTGAACCCGAGTCTCTGTGGCCTGCAGACACAGTAAGGCAGTGTGCTGTATGAGCCAATCAGTGATCAGAGCTCAGCAAATGTTACAAACCTTAGGAAGAAATGACTGACATTCAGCATTATGGGATAGGAGGAGTGGCCAACATTAAAGGAGATGGGAATGGAGGAGTTATTATGGGATATCAGGGGACAGGAGGAGTGGAGAACAAAAAGAAAAAGCAAATGTGCAGTTAGGAGAAAAGGAGAAGAAGAAGTGAGAGCTGGAAATGAAGAAGGGAAACCCAAAGAGACGAGTGACACGGCCTCACCAGCAGAGGGCAGGACCTGGGGACCTGCAGGACTGGCTGACGGCAGACACTCAGATGTCTTATAAGACGTCCTGGACTGTCAGATGAACACATCTGATCACCTTGAGAGAACTTCCTCCATCACAGTCCTGATAATAATAAGAATATTAATAATAAGGACAAGACTGTCACCTGACGTCACCACTGTGCTGCTTGTCCTTGTCCCATCTCGCTCCTCGTTCTTCAGATCTCGTCGTGTCCATTGATTTCATCCAAACGTGTGAAGTCAGCGTCACTGATGGGCTTTGGCTTACAGCTGTGATTTGAACTCACGTCCTCTAATTTGATGTCATTTAATGTTTTCTCTGAATATTTACTGACTGACTGGTCACAACACATTCATCCTCATCGTCGTTTTCTCAAATGTTATTCTTATTTTCAGTTCAGTTCCCTTTATTGTCACTCTTGTCTTTATGTCACTCAAAGTGCTGTGACCTCCTTGCTGTGTCTGTGTCCAGGTGGTCATTCAAGGTGACACAGTGAGTCAGCGGTGGGATTTGAACTGGCGTCACCGTGATGGTTAGGCCTGTCCCTGAGCCACTGGGCCACACTGTCTGAGGTGACACGTGAGCTTTGACAGAGCAGATGGCCATCTTGTGTTACTTTTGGTGGAGGTTTGAGATTTCAAAGCTTGTGAAGGTCCTGCCATCTTTAGCCCACCCACTTGCTGTCTATTGGCCTGTCCTGCCTGATTTAATGACAAAGATGGCAAATGAAATCACAAACAGATGAGCTGCTGATGTCAACAAGAGGGGGACAAAGATGGCAGTCATGTAACCCCCAAATGTGACATGGCTGTGCATTTCTATCGCACAAGAAGAAGCTCAAATACAAAGAGGAAAGAATCAGAAGACCCCAAAGAGAACTGTGATGGTCTGAGAGGAGCTCAGGGTCATCTGGAATTCAGCAGCTCAGCTCATAGTCATCGGCCTGTGAAGATCAGGAAACAAATCCAAAGAACAACAACATCCCATAATAAACAAACAAAATTGGACGAGTGTGACAAGAACATCAAATAAGCGTCTGTTCATAGCCCAGTCCCACATCACACACATTAATCCTTCTAAAGGCTCAAGTGAAGCCCCCCACGGCAGCCTGTTTGAGGGGTCCTGCTTCTCAAGGTCCAATCACATGAACCTCACAGTCTGATGACCAACGTGTTCTGTGATTCTCTAAATGCTGTCCACAGGTTAGACTAACAGATGTCAGTATTCTGGAGTACACACACACACACTCCACATAAATGTCACATTATTTAATAAAGGACGTCGCAGACCACCCATCACCACCATCTCCCCCAAAGCCACTAAGCCATCCTGTGCTCCTCGTCACCTCAGCAGACCAGCAGCTGCTGTTGTTCCCAGTTTGACAATCCAGTTCACTTCCTGTGGCCTCAAGTGTCCATCACAATCCCCAGCACTTTCTGTTAGTTTCTGATTTCAGTTGTCCCACCTTGTGACCCTTAGTGACAAAGTGACATTTGCTCAGCCCCTCTCTGACGTCACTTTTCTGCTCCTGATGTCCACATGCTCCTCTGTTGATGTCCTGCACATCAGACTTGTGATATGACCCCATTGTCATGTATTCTACCATCACAGCTCCAGTCTCACCTGTTTCTTAGACGAATCGTCACTTGATTGATGACAATGGTGTCACCCTTTATTACAACGCTGGCACCTTGAACAGGGGGCATGTCCTCATTTGAATGTTCCAAAGTGTCTGCAGACATCGGCCTTAACCAGTGTATCCTAATGTGACATCGAGAACACACAAATGACGGGGGTGCTAAACACGGGGACAGCTGCAGTGGACGTCAATACTCTTCAATGTCACACATGTCATTGTCATTGTCACAGAGTGATGTTTTTAGGATTTATTTAGTAACGTGTGTTATGTTTTATTGTTTGCCCTGAAGAAGTCATTGAGAGAATCGCGTTGGCCCTCAGACTGTGAGGTTTATGTGGTCGGACCTCCAGAATCAGGACCCCTCAAACAGACTGCCATGGGGGCTTCACTTGTGTCTTCAGAACTAAAAGGATTTGCTTGTGATTTAGGACTGAGCTATGAAGAGACGATTGTTTGGTTTTCTTTCACCTTCTTTCATATTCTGTCTGTTTATTATGGGATGTGTTGTTGTTCTTTTGATTTGTTTCATGATCTTCACAGCTGAGTTAATCCTGGTGGTCCGGACTGCTGAATTCCTGATGATTCTCCTCCTTTTCTGAGCCCCTGACGTGTTCTTCTTGTGATCTTCTGATTCTTTTCTCTTTCGGTGGCCCAGCTGCTGTTCTTCTTGTCTTTTTATTCTTTAATTCTCCGTGTGGTTTGATGTCACTGAGATGTCATTTGTGTCATTTCTAACACCTACCAGCAGGTGGCGATGCTAGCGGGTCAATCTGTCATTTTGCTCTGAATGGGCAGCTCAGGTCAGAGGAGAGCTGGGAATAGACAGCAGTGGTCAGCAGTAATGGGGGTCACTTCACAGTCCACTCAGACCACCTCTGTGCCCAGGGGACTAGACTTTGGGATGCTGAGTGTCCATTCAGAGTTCGTCCACTGGCTTTATTACAAATTAGGAGACAAATCAGAAAACTGAGGTCACCAGCGGTGAGGCCTTTAGTGGACTGAGGTCAGCTGGTCAGTGGCACCGGTCAGCATGTGACGTGTGAGTATCAGAAGTGTCACATGTTGGTTCTGTCCACCCTGTCCGTTATGTCACTGATCATACAGTCAGTCCAGTCTTTGTCACAATAGACAGACAGAGGGTCCTCATCGTCTAAGTGGTCTGACATCAGGAGAGCCCACCATGACAGACACTCGACAGACACACTTCCCATTCCTGTCCAGTGTCCACATGACACTTTGAGTGACTTGTCACCAGTCAGTGTGGCAGGAAGGCAGAAGACGCTCTCAGGTATATAGCGCCTTACCTTATAAGGACAGCGGTGGTCTCAGGGTCAAAGTGCATTTCAATGAAGACGGCGCAGTCATTGAGCCCTTGTGCTGTGTGTCCTTCTGTCTGTCTGTCTGTCCTCACTCTTCTCTTTTCTTCTTCACAGGTTGGACTCTTGTGGTCTCACCTCGGCCTGCTGCTCAGCTCTCTCCTCGGTCCTCTCGTCTCCAAACTCACGGCTGACTGAACTGGCGCTGAACGACAACAACCTGGGAGATTCAGAGGCTCGTCAGCTGTGTGAGAGTCTCAGGAGTGACAACTGTAAATTAGAGACACTGTGGTGAGTAAAGAGGGGGAGGGGTGGGGTGTGTGAATGTGTCATTGATGGGCGGGATGATCACATGACAACACATGGAGTGACCAGAGTGACAGTGACAAGTGGAGCTGACTGAGGTGACAGACAGGAAGGACAAGAAAGATAAGGACAGACAGAGAGAGGAAGATGAGGAGGAGTGTGAGATGGACAAGAAGAAGAAGAAATGGACAGCAGCTGAGTGTCCAGCCAGAGACATGGGGACAAGGACACAGGGGGATCAGGACAGCAGACAGTGTGGACAGGAGGAGAGGGGGACATGACAGTCTGGGGGCTGAGGGTCATTTGGAACAAACAAGAAAGAGCAGAGCAGCAGACGGGGGGATCAGTGGACAAGAGGAAGAAACAAGATGGAGGATGAGAGACGAGCAGGAGATGAAATGAGAGAAGACATGAGAGTGAGGAGGAGAAGAAGAAGAGAAAATGAAGAGAGACGGAGCACTAGAGAGACAGACAGGAAGTGACCGCAGGGGGGACAGAGGGGGCAACAGCACGTCATCTGGACAGACCACCTTCTTTATGAAATGTGACGCGACCAGCAGGCCTTCAGAGGATGTTGACCAATCGGTGAGTGGACCGAGTGACTGACAAGCTGACACACATCATGTGACTTAGATGAGCACAGACACTGAGAGGAATTCTGGGTGACATCAGGGGGTATGTCAGTGTGACAGTCCAGTGTGTGTGTGGCGCCCCCTGCTGTTTGTAACTCATACTTGTGTCTCCTCACAGGCTGCAGAACAACGGGATCAGTGAGAGTGAGAAGAGGAACCTGTGGTCAGTAGAGGAGGAGCTCAGGAGGTCTGGACGTCAGGTGGATATCTACACATGAGAAGACCAGCAGTGGTGATCTGACAGACCCCTGTCTGTGACGGAGCCCCCCGTCCATTCACCCCTAAATTCTCCTCTTTCTTCTTTTTCTTCTCCTCTCAGCTCTGCTCCTCATTTAATAAACTCTTAGTGTCCACTAAGACTGTGTGCTCCTCCTTTAACATCACTTTTATTTTTAACACCTTGAGACCCTCAACTGGTGACAAAACTCAAGCAGACTTGGACCTGCAGACCTCCAAGTTTCACCACTAGAAGCCAAGCAAAATGACCCCTTTTATTGGCCAACTAAAAAGATTACAATATGCAAGCTTTCGAGGCAACTCAGGCTCCTTCTTCAGGAGTTGCCTTCGAAAGCTTGCACTGAAGAAGGGGCCTGAGTTGCCTCGAAAGCTTGCATATTGTAATCTTTTTAGTTGGCCAATAAAAGGGGTCATTTTGCTTGGCTTTTCTCTACATTCATAATGGCTAACACGGTACAACACCCACCAGAAGCAGTAAAGCAGTGGGGGGAGTCATCCTGTAAAAAGCCCCCCAAGTCGCCTGTCCCACCGATGAGCAAAGAGAGGTGGACAGTCCAGCTGTATGGTGACAGGGGGCCTGAGGCTGTAGTGACCCTGGGGACGAGGATGGGACAAACCCTGGACAGGACACTGGTCCATCACAGGACGCCATCAGCGCTCATCTCCATCGTCACTCGGTGTCATTTGAACCCGTGTCTGCTCTGTGTCCCCCAAGTCCTGTCTGCCCCCTGCTGATTCTCCTTTGGTGACACTTTAACTTCCACGAGGCTCAGTTTTGATTTTGATTTTCTTTTTTATTCCGTCGTCTCCACTTCACCGTCCCCTCCAGTCGTGTCCTTGTAGTGAGCAGCGGCCTGAACAAGTGAGCCGTTAAAAAGAAATAAAAGAAAAGACGAGGAGAACATGGAGGAGTGTGGAAATGGGATGGACTGGTGCAGTCCAGGGTGGGGTCCTGACTTGATGTGGACAGACGTCCACTGAGGGACCAGCAAAACAGCGTCCTGTCGTATTTATATTATTTATACCACACTTCATATTAGGAGGTACCACAATGTGTTTATTTTTGTCAGGTTTGTGGACCCCCATTAGAGTGGGGCTAGGAGTGATCGCCCCCTACTGGCTCCACCGCTGCTCTTATTGCAGGTCATTACATTCTGTGATTGCTGTGATTTGTGAATGTGACTCACTGTTAATAAAATATGTCCTTGAAGCCTCGGCCTGACGTCACGTCCTGCACCAGCTTAGCCTGCCGAGGTCAGACCTCAGTGACAAGTGACATGTTTAGGACGGGGAGGAGAACTGGGGGTCCACATGTGTTTCCCCCTTTTCTCTCAGTAGTTTTTCCTTCACAGTTTTCTTCTTTTTCTTATTTGAATGTTTAAAGACTTTGAGCTTCTGAGGTGGTCAGTTAGACCCCCTGAGTGTGGACCCTCTGTGATGGCCTGTCCATTCTGCTTGTGTTCAGTTCCTGCTACTGGGAGAGGCCCTGCCACTTAGTGCCCCCAACCAGGAGTGACCAGAATCAGAGTGACCTTACTGGGCAGGTGCATCACATGGACTGGGAATTTGTGAGGACATACTGGGAGAATAAAAAAGAATAAGAAGATCAAAATAAGAGAAATAGAAATGAGCGTCATGAAGATGAGATCTGCACAGACAGGAGCAAAGGTTCAAGAGTGTGAATGTGAGGGCAGCAGGTGAAGTGTCAGAGAAAAGGACATGCGGGGGACAAACCTGCTATGAGGGACACAAGAGGGATGACAAGGAGAGACGAACAGAAGACACAAAGTGACGAGTGACATGTGAGTGCAGATGATGACGTGTGGACAAAGACATGGCTGCTGGGCTAACGAGTGTAAAGCGGGTGTGCAGGAGAAGAGCAAAGTGCTCAAGATCTGCAGGGGCACCCAGTGGCCACTTTATTAGGCACACCAGGTAGGCGTCCTCGGCATCTAAAGAGCCTGAATTCACCAAGGTGTTGACCCCTTGAGACACATGAATGGCTCCTTATGGATTTCTGTCTCCATGTTGTCATCAAGCAGTCCTTCAGACTTCTCAGCCTCACATTTCTGCTCCTCACTTGCAGTTCTAGCTCATCCCAGAAGTGCTTTACTGGATTGGACGTGCAGCCATTGGTGTCAACTGAAGTCACCGTCATGTTAGATGAGCCACCTTGAGGCTCATCTAACATGTCGTGTTATCCTGCTGAGATCCTCCATTTTTAAAAGTGTCCATTGTGGCCATTAATGGATGTTTGTGGTCAGCCACCATGCTGAGGTACGCTGTGACAATCCAGTGACAATCGACTGATATGAGGAGGTCTAAAGTTTGACAAGAAGACAACACTGTAGCCAACAGAGCAGGATGAGCTGTGGACACACACTGTTTAGGCCCAATCAGAGCAGACCACCATTGTCATATCATTGTAGAAACTGAGACCCATCAGGCCAGGTGACATGTTTCAGATCTTCAGTTTTGCTGATCACACAGCCACTGTGGTCTCATTGTTCTCTTCAGAGCTGACAGTGCAGACCCCGGCCTGGTCATCAGCTGCTGTAGCCCATCAGTGTGTTCAGAGATGGTGGTCCACAGAGCTCCTTCTTAAGGATGTGACATTTCAGTGTTTGTGTCCTTTATCTTATCTTGAATGCATCCAGCCGTCTTCTTCTCATCTCTTTTATAAACTGTGGTATTTCCACCCCAATAGCCATCAATCCCTTAGTGTCACTTCATTCTGTGTCACCTTAGACTGTAATGTGTGACAATCTCAGGACAGCATCTTATTTTGAGATGCTGGGACTCCCTGGTGTGACACCAACAGTCAAACACAATCAAAGTCACAACGTCACACACCTCGGTCTTTCAGACCACAGTTAGCCCCCCTGACCAAGTCTGCTTACTCTACGTAATGCTGTTAATGTGTGTGCTTTTACAGTGTACTAAACAGAAATTGTAATATTTAACATTTGTGTGTTTTATTTCAGTGAGTTTTCTTTTTACAACGTGATCACTCAGCTGGGAAGGCTGACATTTCTGTAAACCAAATGTCGTGTAACTGAAGCAGCAGGCAGCTCATTAATATTCATGAGGGAGTTCACCACGAGGGCTGAATGTGGGAGGAGATTAAATCCTGAGGCATATGCAAAATAGGCACAAGCAGGAATTCTGGGAAAAGAAGCCAAACATTGTTAAAGAATGTCACCATTTATTAGAAAGTGTATGTTAAAGCTCAGATTAAATGGCCAGCGTGTGTGTTTGTATGAATATGTGACATGGAGGCCTGGGACTTTAATATGAACGTTTCAAAAGCAACTTAATTAACAATCAACAGGCGCTGATCAGTTGTCCCACATTCTCGAAACATAAGGCAGGTGAGAAGACACGATAAATTCAAAGGATTTTAAAAAGTATTAGCAGAGAGACATCATAACTGCCAGAGAGAGAAGATGACAACTGTCTGTGCCGCCTACCATCCCAACACTCACAAGTGTCATAGCTGAAGAAGACGAAGATGACAAACGCTGAAGCTGCGGCCTGATACAAGGCTCGCTGTGTGACCTGATTTGTGTCATTCAGGTTGGAGTTTTCCTTTTCTGTCATTTATCTGTTTTACTGCAAAGAAATACAAGCAATGATTAGAATAAACGTTTGGGGATGACCTCACTGAAGTTGTCTTGTCGACTGACATTTAGGAAAGTGGGTGAGTGTTGATATTAACGCTGTTTTCGTTCAGGTTGAGTTCTATCAGACGTCGCGGTTCGAGTGTGAGGCCCTGCCAGAGAAACCTGTCAAGCATCCCCTTGGCTTCATCTCAGTTATTAAATTGAGGTTCACTCAGCAGGCGTAGTCCTTGTGGTGGCTCTTGGCTTTTGCTGTGCGATTTTGGAGTGTAACTCTTGGGCCGACAAGTCCGTGAATCCTGACAGGGACGTCCCTTGAGCCCCACGTCGAGCCCCTCCTGGGGCTATTGAGGTGTTTGTTGCTTTATATTTGAGGACGTCAGTGCTGACTGAATGTGACAATGACAAGAATTGCAGGACATACTTGTGAATCAAGGCTAACAATTTAGGCACCTCCAGTATTAACTTGTCCACCCTAAAGAGGCTAAAGTGCCTTTCGTGAACGCTCTTTCACACTGGCTGTCACAAACAGGACAGGTGGGGTTCATTTTATGGGGTATCCTGTGGTCTGATAAGATGTCAACATTGTTTAAGAAAGCAGTGAAGTGTCAGTGAGGTCGCTGGAATACGTAGTACGATGTAAACGTCAGTGTGTCCAGGTCAGTGTTTAATTTTTGGCCAGAGATGACAAACTGGTCACCTGTAGCTAAAGTGTTTAAGGAAACTGGGCCTAAGCCAGTGCCCAGTGCAGACAATGTGAGCAGAGTGCTGGTGGCTTTAAAGCCACTGAAATGGAAGGACAGAGAGAAGAAAGCAGTAGGAGCCGTCAGCTGGCTGGTCACTGCGGCCGTCACCAGTTTAGAAAGAGAAGTGACGAGATGAAAGAGAAGGTGTGTGAAGTGACAGAGGGGGACAGTGTCATGGCCAGAGGGGCTTAAAAGTGGCAGAGAAATGTGAGGTGTTAGCTTGTAGAGCAACCAAATGAGAAGGTCAAAGGTGAGAAGAACAGAAGACTGGGGTTACAGTAAGAGCCGAGACCACCAGTGCAGAGTACAGTAATCCCTCGCTATATCGCGCTTCGCCTTTTGCGGCTTCACTCTATCGCGGATTTTATACTGTATGTAAGCATATTTAAATATATATCGCGGATTTTTCGCTGCTTTGCGGGTTTCTGCGGACAATGGGTCTTTTAATTTCTGGTACATGCTTCCTCAGTTGGTTTGCCCAGTTGATTTCATACAAGGGACGCTATTGGCAGATGGCTGAGAAGCTACCCAACTTACTTTCTCTGTCTCTTGCGCTGACTTTCTCTGATCCTGACGTAGGGGGATTGAGCAGGGGGGCTGTTCGCACACCTAGACGATACGGACGCTCGTCTAAAAATGCTGAAAGATTATCTTCACGTTGCTACCTTCTGTGTGCTGCTTCCTGAAAAGACATGCAGCACGGTGCTTCGCATACTTAAAAGCATGAAGGGCACGTATTGATTTTTTTATCTGTCTCTCTCTATCTCTCTCTAACTCTCTCTCTCTCTATCTATCTCTCTCTCTGCTCCTGACGGAGGGGGTGTGAGCTGTCGCCTTCAACAGCTTTGTGCCGCGGTGCTTCGCGTACTTAAAAGCCAAACAGCACCATTGATTTGTTTGCTCCTTTGAAGAGGAAGATATGTTTGCATTCTTTTAATTGTGAGACTGAACTGTCATCTCTGTCTTGTCATGGAGCACAGTTTAAACTTTTGAAAAAGAGACAAATGTTTGTTTGTCTCAAAAGTGTTCAAAAGTGTTTGAATAACGTTCCTGTCTCTCTACAACCTCCTGTGTTTCTGCGCAAATCTGTGACCCAATATAAAAATAACCATATAAACATATGGTTTCTACTTCGCGGATTTTCTTATTTCGTGGGTGGCTCTGGAACGCAACCCCTGCGATGGAGGAGGGATTACTGTACACTGAAAAAAAACAACCTGCAGAATCAACTCAATAAATGTGACGTAACAATTGGCACTCAGTTTGTTTGGGAAGATGTCACGCCATATTGTGAGTAAAGAGTACTAAAATCAAAGAGCTCTGAAATTAGGTGAAACATACATAAGGTCTTCTAAAACACAACACAACTCATTACTCAGACATTCTGAGTGACAGTAACTCTTCATTGTGAATAGACAATTCTTTATCTACCTAATAATAATAATTAGGAATAAATCAACATTACTACTTAGCAGGGCGGGTTAGCTTTACTTATATAAATAAATCATCAGAAGCAGGAGCCAAAGTTCATTATATCAGTCTTTAGTGAACACGGAGCATGACGTGAAAGATAAGGTGAATAAACGTACATGTTCTACATGAAATAAGATGGGGTGTGTGTGTGAGTGTGTGTGTGTGTGTTGTGCTGTTGAAATGGTGTTGTCTGTCTCTCCCTGTGGAAAGGATGGGTGAGTGTATCTGTGTGTGTGTGAGTGTGTGGCGTGCGTGAGGGTGTGGTGTGTGTGAGTGAGCATGTGTGTAAGTGTATCTGTGTGTGTGTGTGTGGGTGTGGTGAGTGTATCTCTGTGTGTGTAAATGTGTTCACCTTGTGATGGTTACTGGGTTAGGCTCCAGTTTTCCCACGACCCTGCTCAGTATAAGAATGATTGAAAATGGACAGATAGATGGATGGATGCATGGATGGATGGATAGATTATTCTGTTTCCTAAAACGAGTGGACTTTACTTATGTTGATCGAAGTCTAACAGCCAGGAACTTCAACTACACAGAAAGGTAAGAGATATGAAGTGTTAGCTTTACTGAATAATAAAATGATTTACCAGCATTGACAAAAGACACAAATGATACTGAATTATCTGATAGGTGAACATGGATGGATCAGTTGATTCTTCTCCTCCTAACATCCCTACAACTTTGATAAGTTAGAGAAGAGAACTTACTATGGGATGGACATTTGGATTAATTCAGAGCCCCAGCATGACTAGAATGAATCCTCAGTGTCACAGCTTGCTGTCTCGGCCTGCTGAGGGACGCCTGGCCATCACAATGCCAATCTGTTTATGCTGATTTATGGGACGGACAATTTCACTAATAAAGAGGACCAACATGGCGACATGCAACTCTGTCTCTATTGATTTATGTGTTGTGTTTTATTTTAATTTTATTCCATTTGCAAATGTGCACTGAGCTCTGAGTCTGCCTAATGTGGACTGCAGTGTGTAATAAATAAATAAATAAGAAATACTGACGTGAATTAAACTTTAACAGGCACCCTGGGACAGGCCATCTCTTCTTTTACTGTAAGTCCTATCGTCACATTGTAATTTTCACTAAGTGAGGCTCACATTGAAGATTTCCCTTCAAATCTCCTCCTCCTTGTCACCAAGTAAAGACAAACTTTCACATTCGTTTCTTCACAAGTCACCTCCTTATCTGCCTGACTGATTCTCTCTGCCTCTCCTCACACTGACGATGGCTGAAGCCCAGCTGTTTGTATCACAGGACGAGATCACTTGCTCGGTGTGTCTGGAGACCCTGACTGACCCCGTCACCATCCCCTGTGGTCACAGTTTCTGTCTGAAGTGCCTCACTGACTGCTGGTATCAGAGCTAAGAGTTCAGTTGTCCTCAGTGCAGAAGGAGCTTCACCACGAGGCATGAACTGAGCAGAAACCTTCTGCTGAATGAAGTCATCAGGAAATTAAAAAAGATGGCACTCAGTTCTCTTCCATCTAAGAAATATGCCAGCTCTGGAGATGTGGAGTGTGACTTCTGTATTGGGAAGAAGTTCAGAGCAGTGAAGTCCTGTCTGACCTGCATGGCCTCTTTCTGTCAAACTCACCTGCAGCATCACTATAAGATAGCGGCCTGGAAGGGACACAAGCTGACTGATCCTGAAGGAAATCTGGAGGAGAAACTTTGTGCAAAACATCAGAAAAGTCTGGAGATGTTTTGTAAAACTGACAAGACCTGCATCTGCATGATGTGTGGACTAACTGAACATAATGGTCATGAAAAGGTCGAGCTGGAGACGGAAAGACAAGAACAACAGGTGAGTGGGGTTTGGTGTTTGATGGAAACAAAATAAACAAAAGGAGTGAAGTGAAGCATGAATGTAGTTTGGCAGAGAAGAGCTGGAGCCAGTCCTGATGACACTGGGTGTGAGACATGAAACAGTCCAGGATGGGATACTTAATGTGATCGATGGACACTCGAGTGAGCTAAGTGGAGGTTCTTTGTGTTCTGATCACTTGTGGTTCGAGTTCCTTAGGTCTCTTTAGGAGATACACGTCATTTAATGTTGATGTCTGAGATTAGATCTGGAATTCTTACAATATGCCTAGATTTTGAAGTGGCTTTGTAGTATAGATGTTTTCACTTTATTAAGTAATTTTGTGCCTAGTTACTGATCAGACATTATTTCATGTAATCAACATCTTGAGTGATAATTACACTGTATGATTGTGAAGTGACCTTTAACAGTTTGGAAAGAACTCCACCAAGTCCAGTAGCTGTGTAACATATTTGTAAAATGTGTGTGATTCCAAATTTCTGTGAAGATTAAAATCCACCATCCACACTACATGATTATCATATAGTGAGGTCAGATAAAAAGACGGTAAATTCAGTTGTGAATATGGAATCTGGCCCAGAAGGTCTGAAAATTAATAGTAGAACATAAGAAACGTGACAAACAAGAGGAGACCATTCAGTCTAACAAGCCCGTTTGTTTAGCTCATAGCTAAGATGTCCTCATATCTCTTCCTGATTCTTCTTAAAGGTTCTCAAGGTCTCTGCTTCAGCTCCATGTCTCTGTAGTTTGTACCACAACTTGAATCTTCCTGGCTTCACTTTAAATGCACTTCCTCTTAAAGTCCACTGATGTCCTTGTTGGATCTGCTTCATCATTGACTTTGAGGATTTTAAACAGCTGGATGAGGTCCACACGCTGTCTCCTCTGCTCAGACTAAACAGCTTTATTCTCTGAGTCTCTGCACAGTCTCTGCTGAACGCACACTAAGGAGATGCCGTCGAATCATCTGCTGTCTTTCTTCTGCTCGCAAGCTGCCTGTTCTGCTTGTCGCATGTCATTGTTTTAAGAGCTGGGAGCACATGATGTGTGTCTGCCAAAAGCAACCCAACAACTGCTAGGTTAGATGTCTGTGGACTTGTTTTAAATGATGGCTCACTACCTTGTCTCGCATGACGTTGTAAAAACAATACTTGTCCTTTATTTCCGGCCCTTACCGTGGTTAAATCTCTTTCTTGCAGGACATGTAACGCTGCTCGTGTTGTGAAGTGGGGGCAATTGCTTTCGTGCTGCCCATCTATCATTTTAAAGCCTGTACAGCCGCTCTCCTTTTTGCCACTTCATGTCTCTGCTGCTCGCATTGTGATCGCTTCTCCGTGATCATAAATATACACCTGACCGAAATGTGTTTTCTTTGAAATTAAACTTGTCATTGCTTTAACTGTTGCGGGACTACAGATTCTCATAGCGTATGGTCCATTATTGTGTAAATCTACGTTTTGTGCATTGAATGATGTGAAGGCGAAAAGACTTTGTTTTCTGCTCTTTGCCTTTAATTTCTGACCTCGCTTTGTCCTGCTGTTTTTTCAATAGCCATTCATTCAAACACAGGAAGTCCACAGGGGTGTGTGTCTTATCACCATTACTGTTTACTGTGTACACAAGTGACCTGAGACAGAACAATGACCACTGCTCCATTATTAAGTATGCGGATGACACCATGATCATAGGATGCATATCTGGGGAGGATGAAAGCCACCATCTAAATCAAGTGGACTGGATGGTAAACTGGTGCAATAAAAACTCTCTCACTCTGAATGTAAAAAAGACCAAAGAAATAAGATTTGATTTTAAGAGACAGAAATCTGTATGTTCACCTATTGTAGTTCTGGGAGAGGAGGTAGAAATAGTGAATGAATATAAATACTTAGGGACTTACCTAGATAACAATCTTAACTGGAATACAAATACAAAAAAATTATTTTCTAAATGCAACCAGCGCTTATTTCTCCTCAATAAACTCAAACTATTTAAAGTAGACAAGGACCTCATGTTGTCCTTCTATCGCAGTCTGATCCAGTCCGTGATCACTTTCAGTTTCATTGCCTGGTTTAATAGTCTGACAAACCAAAACTCAAAAAAGCTCCAGCAGATTACGAAGTATGCAGCTAAAGTTATTGGGGCTGATGTAGATGATTTGACTAGTGTGTGTGTGTCAGAGGGCAATGCTAAAGAAACTGGAAATCATCTCAACTGATGACAGGCATCCATTACATGTAGAACTGAACTTCAGTAAATCAGGAAGAAGAGTCGCTTTGAAAACCCACACAAATCGCTCCAGAAACTCCTTTCTTCCTAGTGCCATACGACTTTTCAATAAGAAATATCGGAGATAATGTTTAAGGTTTTGATATATATATATCCTGTTACCTTTTTATTTTTTATTTTTGGTATAAATATGTTTTATCTAACTGCCTTACCTTAACCTTTCTTATTTCTATTTGTCTGTTTTATTTCATTCTGTCTGTTACCTGTTATTAGATGCAACTGAGAAGGCAAATTTCATGTTTTCCTGTGTAAACATGACTAAATAAAGAAACCTAACCTAACCTAACCTTTTTCAATTACACCTGGTCCTGATGATTAATTGCCTTTTGTTTGCAGTAATGCGATCTTTTCTATCTTTTTTTGATACTTTAGCGACTGACGTAATAAAATGTCACAAAAGTTTTACTTGAACAATCACCGACTTCGTAACCGCAAACACAATTTTCTAACACCCTTTCCAATGCCCCCCGCTTACCATATCAATCAATACCCCGCTATCAGTACTGTACTCTGCCCTCCCTCAATCGGACCTAACAGTCACTTAAAACAAAAAAGGCTTCGACCTGGCTGGGACGCTACAATACTTTCGAATTTTACTGCTTTCCTATTCTGTACCTTTCTCTGCATGTGTATCACGCCATTGTTTGTCTGAGCCTTTCGAATTCCACTGCTTTCATAATCTCTTATCTGCCTCTTTTTCTCTCCAACGCTTTTGGGTCTCTTTTCTCCGTGCTGCTCTTTCTGCTTTGCTTAGTCGTTGACATTTCATCAAGAACATATTGTTCTTATACACTTTATATGTGCTGAGAGCTGTGTGTGCTACGTGCCTTTACATGACTGAGTGTTTTGCTGGCCCTGCTCTTATTTGATATTGTTTGCATCTCACGGGTTTTTTAAGTGTCTTCCAAGACCTTCCGAGAAGATTACATCTCGTCGTCCTGTTTTTCCTTTCCAGGATTTTTTTTTTATAATAAAAAGACAAGGTGTGTGCCCAGCCGGGATGCTTAGAAGGATTGGGAGAGGGATTATGCCTCCCCTGGACCATGAGAGGGCAGCCGCCATGGTTTGTATGGGGGCCACGGGATTTGAGCATGGAAGGTCAACCCTATAGGGGCCTGTGGCCACTGCCAGGGAGCACCTGGACAAGTAAGGAGCCCTGGACATCAGCACTTCCGCCACACCCGGAGGAGCTGACGGAAGAAATACCAGGGACACCCGGAATGCTTCCGGGTGCTCATGCGGCACTTCCGCCACACCAGGAAGTGCCGCAGGAAGCTCATCAAGGGGCACCTGGAGCACATCCGGGTGGAAATAAAAGGGGCCGCCTCCCTCCAGTCGTGAGCCAGAGTCGGGAGGAAGAGCACGAAGCTCAGAGGAGAGGAGTGGAGGTGGTGAAGGAAGGCTGGATCATTGAAAGGCCTGGGGCCTCATGTATAAACGGTGCGTATGCACAGAAATGTTGCGTAAGAACGTTTCCACATTCAAATCGCAATGTATAAAACCTTCACTTGGAGCAAAGCCACGCACTTTTCCACGGTACCTCATACCCTGTCGTACGCAAGTTCTCCACTCGGTTTTGCAGACTGGCGGCACCCAGCGTCAAAGCAGTGCTACTGTTCCTGTGTGGTTACCCTTTCTTAGATCCCCATCCATGACGGCGGCTTTATCAAATACACTGAAATTAACCGCATATCGTTCATAAATTTAATGCATCTGATTGTAATTAACCTGTAACAATATAATGGTCCACAGAATGGTCAAACTATTCTAAATACCATAACTGCTTTAGTGTTGTTACTTTCACTGCACCTTCTTCTTCTTTCAGCTGCTCCCGTTAGGGGTTGCCACAGCGGATCATCTTTTTCCATATTACTCTCACTGCACTACTCAGAGTTTTTATATCACTGTATCTGAGTGTGAATCACAGCTCTACAGAGATTGGAAAGAGAATTATCGGTATACAGCATCAAGCACTCGCTGCCTCAGCCATTCGCTATTTGAACTGCTCTCATCCAACCAACGCTTCACAGCCTTTCCTGTACTGACCTCGCAGTTCACAAACAGTTTCATCCCAAGAACTATACACGCACTCAATCAGTCCATCAAGTGCTCCTTGTAGAACTGTTTGTACTTGCGAGTTACCGTGAGGTAATTGTACTTATAATACAGTTATTATATTGCACAACCTGAGCCACTTTATAAAGCGCGTATTTACATATGATGACGATATCATTTTTAAGATGAAATGCAGCAAAATATGTTTATTATATTATACAGATAAAACTTTAACTTTAACTACATGGTGCCGCAGCGCTAGCGAACTTGAGCTTCGTTCACAGTTTGTTCCTGCCTCACGCTGTTTTCATGCTGTGGCTGGTGCGACACTGGAAGGAGAGATGGATAGAATAATTAAACATTACGAAGATATTTCGATGTCCCTTAAAAGGTTTGAAGAATCGGCGTTCTAAGCTTACAGATGGCTTAACGTCTATTACAGAGTCTGATTATGTGGCGATTGGGTATTTGGAGAAAGAAAAGTAAGGACAGGAATTGGGGGTTAGTACGTTTGAAAGAGACAGTACTGCTGTGATAAAGCATTTCATCAAAGGTCGCGCATGGCGCAGCAAGCATCTTGCTGTAAGACATGAACAATCACTGCACCACCGTGTTCCCATATTTAATAACATGCTTTAACTCCTATCATCATGAAAATGATATCACATATACTTCTCAGTATTTTAATTATTCAGAGAGCTGTAATATTACGAACGTAATGGATTCTGTGTCCTGTCGGAGGAAGAGCACATAGTGATTGAGGCACATAGAGCAGACAGAAGATCAAATACAAAACAAAGCATTTAATGTGCTACCTTAGTTACAATGGGATTTGAGAAACTAGTAAAATAAACGATTTTAAGATGAAGTTTATGATGTTCTACTTTAATGACAAAATAAACTACGTGATTAAAGTGGAAATTTCGAGATTAAAGTTGACATTTCGTGGTTTTTTCACACTGTGTGCCTTTTTTTTCACTGTACCCTAATAAACTTTCATATGACACTCAGACGGTGGGCTACGAGTCGCCTTTTCATGCCGACTTTGATATGTGACAACTTTTTTATTTTGGGCACTGTGCGACTTTGTGAACTTGAGCTTTCGAGTTTCTCCGACACTATGTCACTCGATCAACTTCCTTTTGTTGCTTATATAACTGTTTAACCCAACAAATAGTACGTTTTTCTTTGCCTCCATTTGGTATTTGCTGAAATTCTTCTATTTTTCCTTGTACTTTTGCCATTGCCTTTTCACAGAACGCTAGGCTTAAGGGCTATTTACATGTATATTGATTTGCATATTCAAAGAGGCGTAATTCTGGGAGGAGTTGGGGCGGGACAGTAGACGTGTGCACGTGCGTTAATTTCCACGCTGAGCGGGATTTATGTAGCGGAAGAACACGGAAGTTGGCGAATTCACAGATTCCTGCATCTGGATTTTTTTGTGCGTAAGCACATTTTGGCTTTTGTATTTACGTCATGTAATAGTGCGAATTCTACGCACGGTGTTATGCATGAGGCCCCTGGACTTGAGGGTGATTGGTGGAAGGACACTGGGTTGTGTGCGGGACTTTACTAGTTGTAAATATTGTAAATAAAGGCATGTGTTTGGAACTGTTGGTGTCTGCCTGTCTGTGTCTGGGACTGGTCTGCCACAAAGGATTCTAAATTGCCAGACCAGTTCACAATAAATTCTCAGTGATCTGACTCTGCTCTCAGTAAAATGTTGTTAATCAAAAGAGCTTTACTCCAAGCAAGCAAACATTTTAAATGGTAAGGATATTTATGGCCTGTCCTCCTGTTTCTTAATAACACCAGACCGTGGTGGAGGAAGTTATTCCAGGTCTATATATTATATATATCTTACATCTATTTTTTACTGTTAGTTCTTTTTTTTTGACATTAGTCAGTTTCTGAGATACACCAAAGGTAAATTTCTGGTTTTAAATTTCCAACATTTGCTTAATTTAATATATTTACCCTAAAGTTAGAGTTTCCAAAGGTTCTGTCATGTTAGGATGAGGATTTTGAGTTGAATGAGTTGAATTTTGAATTTTTTTTTTGATTTTGAGGATATTTGTGTACTGCATTGTACAAACTTGGGTTTGGTGTCAATGTTTGTTCATGGATTACTTTACTGGACTGTGATGCCAAGCTCTTGGTTTTTATAAATAAGGATCATTGTGACTCTTTCAGTTTAGAATGTGGAGCCACACAGGGATGTCCATTATCACCAATGATTTTTGTAGCTGCTGTTGAACCCTTAACTGTTCATTTCCAGAAGCAGTCAGAGATAAAAGGCATCATAAGGAATGTTGCTGAAAAAAAATGTCTTCAAGCTGACATACTGCACTCTGCCTCAGATCCATATCCTACATCGTCATTACGGCTCTATTACAATTCTGTAATGCTTCAGTGTTCTCAGACTTTCCTACTGTTAAACCTGCCCCACTGCACTTTGACTGTCTACCAGTGTGTCTCTTTTAGACTTTGTCACATCTGCTTCACTAGAACTGCCCTGTTTAAGGTTTTCTTTACACCTTTCTGTCCACACAATATAAGGCTCCTGATCTTTTGATCCTCACAGATGGATGACTTTCACCCTCCAATCCTGTCCTGATTATTACACAATAAAGACTCTGGACAGGCTGCTGCTTCTTCTCTTGTTAGTGTTTGTGTTAATAAATAACCAGGAATTACACTAATGAACTCTGTCTGTCTGCGGTGGGTTGGCACCCTGCCCAGGATTGGTTCCCTGCCTTGTGCCCTGTGTTGGCTGGGATTGGCTCCAGCAGACCCCCGTGACCCTGTAGTTAGGATACAGCGGGTTGGAAAATGGATGGATGGATGGAACTCTGTCTGTGTGTCATGTTTTATTGGGTTTCCCAGTTAATATTTATTTAATTAAACTGCACCATTACTATCTTAGCCTCTGTAAACTTTGCTTTTTTCAAATTATAAAGAACTTAGAGATGTTTTTTCATTTTGTAGTATTGTTATAATGTGATCATCGCTGCAGGCTCAGAGCATTGGAGACAAGTTGACATTTAAAATACAATCACAAACTTTACAAATTACAACATGTACACACATAAAAATAAAGATGAGTTTAAACACACATTAAACAAAGAAACTTCAACTGAGCAACACAAACGGATCAAACAGGCCACGTCCATTAATATTATCATTGAGACACGGCCAGTTAACAAAAGAGGAGAGGAAAATAAAAACTACAGTCATCAGCATCCCTGGAGGAGATAAACCTCTGGAGGTCGACGGCCATTCAGATCAGACAAAGTCCGACTCGGTCACACATCTGAGGACCTCAGCCTGCTGGCCGTCCACCACCTCCTGGTCCTTCTGCCGTACACGTCTGTACTGAACAGGCAAATCAGTCCTTTAACTCCTGAACTACAATCCTCCTGATATCTCGGGTATCTTAGTCGTGGGCTACTAAAGAGCTCGGCAGTAGAGAAGTGGAGCAGCAGAACACCGAAACAAGAAGAGAAACAGAATAGAGAAGGTTACTTAGAGTTTATAATGATTTTATTACTTACACTTTTATACAAATGACAAATGAGAGATATAACAGGGAGACAGTGAGCACAGCTGACAGTCAGCCCTATCCAGGTATGTCAGACTACAGTGGGGGGTCTTCAGCCTGAGACCAAAGGGGTATCTCTTATTTAAACAGGCAGAGGAGTCCACCGCTTTGGGCCTAGAACTATAGGCTCGACCACTCTCTGCTGTGTTATTAATCCTTGGACTCTTTAGTAGACTGACATTTTGAGATATTCATGTGTGCTCTCATGTGAATGTGCAGATAAGTTCAGATACGTGCAGTAAGTGGGGCTTCAGCCATTTAAAGCTGCATATGCTTGTTTGACACTCTTCTCTGTATTTGGTCGTCTATAGCCCACTCCTAATGTCAGGCCTGTACTCTTACTGCTCTCTAGTCAAATCCCTGTACTCTCACTATAGGTTCAGATAGTTGGTTATTTATGTTCTTAATGAAATTGTACACCACCAACACACCACTTTCCATTCCTAAATTTTGTGTGTCCATTTCTATTCTCCTCATCCTCATCCCTTGGCCTTAGCCAAGTTTCCAATCTCCTACAGTCACATCTTATTCTTGTGTTCTTCCATATAACTGCCATTCATTTTTTTTTCTTTTTGATTACCTCTTGTGTTTAAATCTCCTATTTAAAATGTATTGTTGATTTTATTTTGATTTAGCCCCTGCAGACTGGACAGTTACCTTTTACACTTTTATTATTATCACGGCCTATTAGACTTCATGAACTTTTAACACTAGAATTACCAGAGTCTACGAAAAAACTCGTAGATGCGGCCCACCTTAAATCCATTCGCACCTCTCTGTCAGCGTCTTTTGTCCTGTAAATGTGCCGAATTAAGACAAGCAGCAAGCAGCCTGGTATCCCATCCCTCACCGCCGCAGAACGTTCATTAAGTTCTCCCAGCTCATGCCTTGTTTGATTATCTGGAGTGAAGTGCTGGAGTTTTAGAGTGGAAATAATAGGTCGTTATTTGGAACACATGCATTTCATGTGTGTTCCGTTTCTACAGTAATCTGTGTAAATATATTGTTAAAACAGAAACGTTTTCATATTTTAGTAATAAACGGTACAAAATGTTGGCATCAACTATATAACGTGTGAAGCCTGAAGTCCAAAGATCAAATAAACACTTTCACAAAAGGTTCAAGGACAATACAACAGCTTCTGTGGCGTAGCGCGCTAAGATTTGCTGACTTGTAATCAGGAGTCCTTGGTTTGATCCTGACTGTCTCCTGTATTTGCCGTTTTCAGTAGTGAGCTGCTCTTATTCTTAATATTATACAGTACACACATACATTTGGTTTGCGTCTATAACAGATGCTGTACATTTATAGTACTGTACTTGTAAAAGTTACTGTTTTTTTTTCGCTTTTTTTCTCTCAGTCACGATCACGATACATACTACCACCCTACAGATCTGACGCCTTTAATTTTTATTTGAAACTGGGAGTAACTGTAGATGTGAGTGGTGTTTTGAGACAATGGAACTGGACATTCTCTGATCTGGAGGGATAAAAGCTGACACACAAACGCTGGTGAATCTGCCTTCTTCGTATCTCACCATCACTTGACTTTTTTTTTTATTCAGTTTTATTGAGTATTCCTGCTCACGCAGAATTAGTATGCAGCTTATGGTTTATGATGTTAAAAAAAAAAAAAAAAGAGACGTAGGTATATATGATATTTGGAATTATTCATTTTATGACCTTTTATGAGGTCAGTTCAGCGCTATATGCAATCATCAAATTCAAATGTTAACAGTTCACTCACACGCAAGGACCGTCTTTCCTACATTTACAACATGTGTACCTGTTGCAATGTGCATACTTCTCTCTATGCTTTGCTTCCTATTACATTGAAAAGGCACCTGACGCTGACTCGGTTTACTTTCCTGGGGAAGCGGCTGCCTTGGAATAGAAGCTTGTCGATGTTGCATCCTCCTTTTCTTTTTCCATCGCCTTTTCTAGTAAGATGCGACAACAAAGTTCCTCTGCAAGGTGAGCCATGAATACTCTTCTTTTCACAGTGGCCCCCATGCATGCCTTGCACAGTACATGTGCGTTGATCCTGCTGCACTGAATAAGCTCACACCTTCTGGTGTACGATGTCAATGCAGCACGGAGAAAAAACAGAAAGAGACAAATATATGGGACATTGGGTATAAATTTATGGTACTTGTAAAAGTTAGCTTTTTTTAGTTTTATTCTCTCAATCACGCTCTAACACCCACATCTCCTCACCTCTCCTGATCTGACAGTAACAGTGCCAGCATAAATTCACACCTGATCTGACGCTGTTCGTTTTCAAATAATATTACATTAGTGTGTCAATGTTTTCTGATTGGTACTATTCAGGTCATAAAATTATTCCTTGAAAATGTCACATACTGTATATTGTCTCTTTTTTTCAGGTGTGTAATAGAAACCACAGCATAGACAGAAGTGTGCTCATGGCAACAGGTACACATGTCGTAAATGTAGGAAAGACGGTCCTTGCATGTGCGTATGAACTGTTAACATTTGAATGTGATGATAGCATAGAGCGCTGAACTGACCTCATTGGTCATTGACTCATATGGTCATTGACATCATAGACCATAAGGCGCATACTAATTCGGCGTGAGCAGGAACACTTAATGAAACTGAATAAAAAAAATTCAAGTGACGGTGAGATACGAAGAAGGCAGATTCACCAGCGTTTGTGTGTCAGCTTTTATCCCTCCAGATCAGAGAATGTCCAGTTCCATTGTCTCAAAACACCACTCACATCTCCAGTTACTCCCAGTTTCAAATAAAAACTAACTGTGTCAGATCCCTGGGTAGGGGGGCGGTAGTATGTATCGCAATCGTGACTGAGGGAATAAAAGTAAAAAAAAAAACTCTAATTTTTACAAGTCCTATAAATGCACACTGTCTGTTACAGATGCAAACCAAATGTATGTGTGTACTGTATAATATTAACAATAAGAGCAGCTCACCACTGAAAATGGCAAATATAGGAGACAGTGGGGATCGAACCAGGGACTCTTGATTACAAGTCAGCAAATCTTACCGCTACGCCAAAGAAGCTGTTGTATCATCCTTGAACCTTTTGTAAAAGTGTTTATTTGATCTTTGGACTTCAGGCTTCACACATTATATAGTTTATGCCAACATTTTGTCATTTACTACTAAAATATGAAAAACGTTTCTGTTTTAACAATGTGTTTACACAGATTATTGTAGTAACGGAACACACATGAAATGCATGTGCTCCAAATAATGATCTATTATTTCCACTCTAAAACTCCAGCACTTCACTCCCAGATAATTAATCAAGGCATGAGCTGGGAGAACTTTGTGCTCGGTCTGCGGTGGTGGGGGATGGGATACCAGTCTGCTTGCTGCTTGTCTTAATCGGCACATTTACAGGACAAAAGACGCTGAGGGAGAGGTGCGAATGGATTTAAGGTGGGCCGGATCTACGAGTTTTTTCATAGGCTCTGGTAATTCTAGTGTTAATGAACTCCTCAGAGTCACTCGTGTCTCGTTGTCCTCCATTATCTCACTTGACTAAAATGAGCAAACACTTGACAAGTTCTCACAAGTCTGAACTCTGCAATGTCTTTGTAGATCCTACAGCTGCACTCATTATGTATATGAAGTTTTCCAGGGTTTGCAGGCTTTTCTTCATCATTCACAGTCCAGTTGTATTTATGTGTGAACGTCTGATATCCTGGTTGTCAATGTGATGTCCTCTAAATCTCAAGGACTATCTCACACACCAGTGTGCCTTCAAAGTGTCTTGTTTATTTGTTGCACTCTTCAAGCTCAGTCTTCATTTTGAATTGAACTGTTAAATTAAACCTTTATTTTAAAACTTTTGTGTTATTCATATTTGTTTTATTAAATATCTGTGTGTCACCTACTGTTTCAGTATGAAGACAAATGTGATAGAAAAAGTAAGTTGTGTCATGAAATGTAAAAAAAATGTGTTGTACAAAATTAAACATTCAGAAGGACACCAACAACTCAAAAAAGTGAAAGTCAGTCAGTCATTCTCCAAATCACTATATCCTAACACAGGGTCACAGTGGCCTGCTGGAGCCAATCCCAGCCAACACAGGGCGCAAGGCAAGGCGTCAGCCCACCGCAGAAAAGTGAAAGTGAATTCTGATAAAATCACACGAGTCCTCTTGTGTTTCCAAACAGAAACAGCTGGGGGCGACATGGAGAGAAATTAGGGGGAGACTTGCAAAGAAAGAGAAGAAGCTGAAAGAGATGAGGATGGCGATGGAGAAGATGAAGGTGAGTGGAATTAAAATGACACGTCATAGCAAAAAGAGGAAAAAAATAAAAGGGTTGACAGAAATTCTGGTAATGAAGGGCAGGGGCAGGAAAATAGAGGAGGAGAGAAGATGTTTTATTGTGTCCTTCATTGCTTTTCACTACTGACAACAACAACATTTATTTCTAGGGCACATTTTCATACAAATGATGTTGCTGAGAGTGCTTTACAAGATGAAGAAAGAAACAAAAATAAAATTAGGCAATACAAATAAAAAAGAATAAAGTAAGGCCTGATGGCCAGGAGGACAGAAAAAAGAAAGAAACAAACAAAAAAAAAAACTCCAAATTGGCTGGAGAGAAAAAATAAAAACAAAATCTGCAGGGGTTCCAAGGCCACAAAACAACCCCACCCCCACTGGGCATTCTACCTAACATCAATGATATCAATCAGTCCTCATGGTTTCAGGCTTACAGTGAAAGCATTTGATGATGATGATGGTCATGTGGACTTCTGGCCTTTAATCCATCAATGGAGGGACCACATAGTGCCCTGATCAGGTGGTGGTGGCACAGATCGCTACCACAGAAAACTGGAAAAAGAGCAGCAGAGATAGTAGGGGTTAGTACGGATTGCGGAGATATGATTAAATGACAATTCAATGCATTTATAGTTTATCAGGGGTACACTAAAATGAAGCTATGAGAAAGCCATGTTAAATTAGTTTTTTCAGCTTTTTAAAGTGCTCCACCATATTAGCCTGGCGAATTTCTATTGGTCAGCTATTCCAGAGTTTAGGTTCATAACAGCAGAAGGCCGCCCGCGTCACCACTTCTTTTAAGTTTAGCTCTTGGAATTCTAAGCAGCGATTTGGAGTGTAAGGTGAAAGACATTCTGAGATATAAGATGGAGCAGATTATTTAAGGCTTTGTAAACCATCAGCAGTATTTTAAAGTCAATTCTAAATGGCACAGGTAACCAGCGTAGTGACATCAGAACTGGTGTGATGTGCTCAGATTTTCTTTTCCTAGTTAAGATTCTAGCAGCTCCGTTCTGCACTCGTTGTAATCGATTGGTTTCTTTTATGGATAGTCCTGAGAGGAGTGCATTACAGTAATCTAGCTGCCTGAAAACAAAAGCGTGAACTAATTTCTCAGCATCTTGCAGTTATAAGAGGTCTAACTTTTGCTATATTTGTTAAGTGAAAAAATGCTATCCTAGTAGTCTGATTAATATGTGATTTAAAATTCAGGTCAGAATAAATAATTACCCCTAAATTCTTTACCTCTGTCTTGACTTTTAAATAACCTCATTATATCCATTTTTGCCAATCAGTAAGATTTCTGTTTTCTCTTTATTTAGATTGAGAAAATTACTACCTATTCATTTAGAAGCACAAGTAAGACATTGGGGTCAGTGAATCAAGAGTGTCGGGGTCATCAGGTGCTACTGATAAATACAGTTGTGTGTCATCAGCATAGAGCATAGAAGCATGGAGATTGAAAGGAGCAGCAGACCCAGGACAGACCCTTGTGGAACACCATATAGAACAACGTTTCTCAACCTTTAAGTATTTGTGACCCGAGTTTTCATAACAGTTTTAATCGCGGACCCCCAAACGTTTTTTTGAAAGGATGCCACTAATACCAATTTGTTCTTTTTTAATTAATGATATATCATAGATGCATATTTTATTATACCTACTTAACTTTTATCGACATTTGTCTAACTCTATATTTATTTTTCTAGTATCAGAATGTAGTTTAAGTTAATTTGTTTTGGTTTCAATAGATGTATTTTTCATATTTTTGATTCTTTTTTTCTTTTTTTCACATCTTTGCCCCCCCCCCCTTTTTGTTACTTTGTGCACCCCTAGGTGGGCCCGCCCCACAGATTGAGAACCACTCATATAGAATATCATGTTTTTCTGAAGTATAATTACCACAACTAACAAAGAATTTTCTACCTGCCAGGTAAGACTCAAACCAATTTAAGACCCTGCCAGATTGGTGTACTCACTGACTAAGGTGATTTATAAGAATACAGTGGAACCTCGGTTCACGAACGCCTTGGTACACAAACAACTCGGTTTACGACCAAAAAATTCGCCAAACTTTTGCCTCGGTTCACGACCACACACTCGGTATACTAACAAGCCAGTTTCCCTTTCAGTTTGTGCGTGCTGATGATTTCCGCACGTGTTGCATTGTTCTCAGTCAGACGTGAACAGCTGAACTGCTGCAATGTAAGAGAGAGAAAGAGAGAGAGCAGGCAGGCTCGTGTGCTGATGAGAGAGAGAGAGAGAAAGAGAGAGAGAGAGCAGGCAGGCTCGTGTGCTGATGAGAGAGAGAGAGAGAGAGCAGGCAGGCTCATGTGCTGATGAGAGAGAGAGAGAGAGAGCAGGCAGGCTCGTGTGCTGATGAGAGAGAGAGAGAGAAAGAGAGAGAGAGAGAGCAGGCAGGCTCGTGTGCTGATGAGAGAGAGAGAGAGAGAGAGAGAGAGCAGGCAGGCTCGTGTGCTGATGAGAGAGAGAGAGAGCAGGCAGGCTCGTGTGCTGATGAGAGAGAGAGAGAGCAGGCAGGCTCGTGTGCTGATGAGAGAGAGAGAGAGAGAGAGAGAGAGCAGGCAGGCTCGTGTGCTGATGAGAGAGAGAGAGAGAGAGAGAGAGAGCAGGCAGGCTCGTGTGCTGATGAGAGAGAGAGAGAGAGAGCAGGCAGGCTCATGTGCTGATGAGAGAGAGAGAGAGAGAGAGAGAGAGAGAGAGCAGGCAGGCTCGTGTGCTGATGAGAGAGAGAGAGAGAGAGCAGGCAGGCTCGTTTGCTGATGAGAGAGAGAGAGAGAGAGAGAGAGATAGAGCAGGCTCATGTGCTGATGAGAGAGAGAGAGAGAGCAGGCAGGCTCATGTGCTGATGAGAGAGAGAGAGAGAGAGAGAGAGAGAGAGAGAGAGAGAGAGAGCAGGCAGGCTCGTGTGCTGATGAGAGAGAGAGAGAGAAAGAGAGAGAGAGAGAGCAGGCAGGCTCGTGTGCTGATGAGAGAGAGAGAGAGAGAGAGATAGAGCAGGCAGGCTCGTGTGCTGATGAGAGAGAGAGAGCAGGCAGGCTCGTGTGCTGATGAGAGAGAGAGAGAGCAGGCAGGCTCGTGTGCTGATGAGAGAGAGAGAGAGAGAGAGAGAGAGCAGGCAGGCTCGTGTGCTGATGAGAGAGAGAGAGAGAGAGAGAGAGAGCAGGCAGGCTCGTGTGCTGATGAGAGAGAGAGAGAGAGAGCAGGCAGGCTCATGTGCTGATGAGAGAGAGAGAGAGAGAGAGAGAGAGAGAGAGCAGGCAGGCTCGTGTGCTGATGAGAGAGAGAGAGAGAGCGCGTGCAGCTGAGCAGGGAGCCTGGGTGTTTGTCAGTGTTATTCAATGATTTTACATTAGTTTACTATTACACTGTGCATTCTATGGTGTAATTAACTATATTTGTGCTTAAAAATATTTTTAAATATATATTTACATACAGTTCGTACGGTCTGGAATGGATTAATTGTATTTACATACAATCCTATGGGGGAAATTGCTTCGGTTCACGACCAATTCAGTTTACGACCAGAGGTTTGGAACGAATTATGGTCGTGAACCAAGGTTCCACTGTATTGTGATCAATGGTGTCAAATGCAGCATTCAGATTTAAGAGGATGAGAAGAGATAAACCACCTCTGTCTACATTTACCTGCAAGTCATTGACTACTTTAACGAGTGCAGTTTCTGTGCTGTGATTTGTTCTAAAACCCGACTGGAACTTCTCAATAATAGGATGTTTATTCTAGTGATCAGTGATCAGTGAACAGTATTTCATGTTTTATTCATTATAAATTTAGACAACAAGACCCTAATGTCCTCAGGTTTCTCATTACACCTCTTGAAGGTGACTTAACTCCCCTAACAATAACTCATAATGAAGGTTGGCACTGATGTTCTGAATTGGATCAGTTGATACAACATCCCCTAATAGTCCTTTAATTGCTCATTTTGATATGTCTGAGCTTTATTGGACTTCAGTGGATTAAGGAGTTAGGCTGCTTCACTGAGTGCAGATAACATGAACCTCCACCTGTTTTATTTAAGACAGGGGTCTCAAACTCCTGGCCCGTGGGCCATTTCCGGCCCCCCAGCCCCTTCCCACCGGCCTGTATATGACATCAAGAAAATAATGATAAATCCGGCCCACAAACGGTAAATTTATTTAACTATTTTCACCTACTTCCTTTATTTACTTGTTTAAATACAAACTAATTTAAAAATAATAATTTTAAATTAAAAAATTATTTCAAATTTATGTAAATCTTTCAGTTCTGTCATTTGGTGCAAATGTGCAGTTTTTGGTAAAAAGAAAGCAAGTTAATTTTTTTTGGAATTCTTTTGCTTGGATGTCAATAAAAAAGATGTCTCTTTCTAAACCAAAATGGAAGGTGAATGTTAAACACAGACAATTTCCAGAAAGATGGACAATAGAGTATTTTTTTGTGGAATTTAGTGGAAATGCCACCGGTCTTATATGCAAAGAAACAGTCACTGTTTTGAAGGAATATAATTTCAAACGTCTCAACTAAATACGGAGAACAGTATGATAAGTATTAGGGAGAAGAGAGAGAAAATCCAACTACGCAGCTACACAAAGGCTTGAAATTACAGCAAAGTCTTTTTCACACAGCAAAGAAGGATGCTGATGGTGCGGTGGAAGCAAGTTATGTGGTAACTGAGTTAATCACTAAGGCAGGGAAGCCATTCACCGAAGGGCAGTTTCTTAAGGACTGTATGTTAAAAGTTGCTGAAATATTGTGTCCAGAAAAGACGGGCTTGTTCAAAAATATCTCCTTATCAGCAAACACTGTGGCAGAGCAAATAGGCGAGTTATCAAATGACATTTATGATCAGCTACGTGAGAAAGCTAAAGTCTTTACTGTATACTCCGTGGCACTTGAGAAAAGCACTGACAACACTAACACTGCTCAACTACCAATTTTCATTAGAGTTGTTAATTCCCACTTTACTAATTTTATGTCTGATGCATGGCCGTACCACAGGCAAGTGACACGATTGAGCATGCTGGATTGCCATGGAACAAACTGGTAGGCATCACCACAGATTGAGCTCCGTCCATGACAGGCAAACAAAATGGATTGGTATCATTGATTCAAAAAAAATTAGAAGAGGAAAAAGCTGATCCAGCAGTAGTTTTACACTGCATCATTCATCAACAAGCACTGTGCAGCAAATGCTTACAATTTAAACATGTCATGTCTCTTGTTCTGAAATGTATTAATTACATCAGGTCAAGGAGTTTACAACATCAGCAGCCTTTTTAGAAGAAATGGAGTCAACTTATGGTGATGTACTTTACTTTACTGAGGTGTGCTGGGTCAGCAGGGGAAATATCCTGAAGAGAATTTTTGTATTGAGAACGGAGGTGAAAAACTTCATGGCAGATGGCAGAATGGATGTTCCTGAGTTGGAAGATCCACAATGAGTCATGGACCTTGCATTCTTTGTGGATATTACACAGGAGCTGAACGTACTTAACTTGACACTCCAGAGCCCTGATCAGGTCATCACAGCAGCTTATGAAAGTGTGAAAGCTTTCACCAGAAAATTGAAATTATGGAAAACACAGCTTTCTGCCAAAAATCTTCCTCATTTCCTAACATGTCGGTCTCTTGTGAAGGATGGCTCAGCATTCAGGTACATATACTGTACATCTGCTATTGAAAACCTACTGCAGGAATCTGATCACCGTTTTGATGACTTTTGGTCACACCACGACACCCCCCAGCTGTCTGCAGACCCCTTCTCAGCTGATGTGGAGAGTGTTCCAAGTTTGTTCCAAATGGAACTTATTGATGTGCACTGCAGTAGTGAGCTAAAATCTAAGATCAGAGAGCCACAGGGAAAAACAGACGTGACTGGGCTGTCCGAGAGAATGACCTCCATCTTTTACAGAGCTGCCCAAAGTGTTCAGTCAGGTAATGTGCCTTTTTGGAAGCACAGATCTGTGTGAGAAACTTTTCTCAACTATGAACTTTAATAAATACAAGTGCTGGTGTAGGTTTACTGATGCTAATCTTGAAGCTGTACTCAGAGTTTCAACTGCAAACTCCATTAGGACAAATGTGACAAGGCTGTGTGAGTGGAAACGCTGCCAGGTTTCTGGACAGAAATGAGTTCAAATGTTTTCAGGTATTGCATGTGTTATGTTAATGCAAAGTTTTGTTAATTTATTTAAGTTAATTTAATGAAAAAAGAACTGCACATTTAAAAGGAATGTATTTAGAGTACAGTTTGCGTTCTGAAAAAATATGTTAGTAATGCAAACAGAAATAGATTGAAAGAATATCACTATCTCTTATTGAACATTCATGTGGCCCCTGTATGACATGACAATACCAGCAGTAGCCTGAAGCTAATTTGAGTTTGAGACCCCTGATTTAAGAATTCATACTTTATGACAATGAACAGTAATGTGGTGCAGTGTTGACTTCTGTTGCCTTCCGGATCAACCATTCATTGTCCCTGTGGGCTTTACCACTTCTGCTATCTCTGTGGAATTTCTCCTACTACTTCAGTTCCTCTTTAACTTACTAAAATGTCAAGATGGTTGATTGGTAGTGAATGTAAATTACCCCTTTATGATTTCCAGTATGGGTTTCTTTTTGACCAGGCAGCACATTAGACTGGCACACATTTGACTGTCCAGAGTCACTTTCTGTTTGATGCCCAGTTCTTTCAGGACCCATTTATGAGAATGTTCTCATCTGGCAGAGGAAGATCTCTTCACACTCATTTCTGTGCCTGGAAAGACTAAAGTTTTCCAATCTGATTTATTTATCACAGACTTACATTAAACAGCCCAGCTCCATCAGGTGTACTAAAGTAGTAAATGCAGTAGGACCAGACAACTGGTGTGTGTGTCCTTCTCTCAAAGAAAGTGTGTGGGACACAAAGTGTGTCACTCAGCGTGGTGCAGTCCAATAAAGACACACAAGTGACAGTCAAAGATGAATAAGTGACTGAAGGAGACCCAACCTACCAGACTGATCTCCATACTGGTTTATGTTGTTGTGCTTTTCATGTTTCCTTATAGAATTCCTGCATGTTAGTGAAATGAAATCCCCCATCTAAACCCGCGCTGACTGCTCACTGGCTCTCCTCTTCTTGATCTATGTTGCTCAGTCATTTCCTAATAATTTCTTTCATTAATTTATTTTTTATACACATTAAGCTTACATTATTGCCCCTCCAGTTGAAATATAACCCATCCTGACTTTTTCAGACACCAAGATTTCAGATGTGCATTAAGCCTTCTAATCTCCATAATCTCACGTGGACAGGTGTGTGGCACAGGTAAACGCCCTGAGAAGACCACTTTATCAGTTCTGCTACTCAGCTTGGCACTCAGCTATTTAAATGTGCCTTGCAGAACTGGCAGTCTGACTCACCTGTTTGAACTGGCAACACAGCATGTAAGAATCTCTGTACCTGGACAGTAACATCTCAGTTCTGATAATAACCAAATCCTGACTAGAACTACGTTTAAAGCTTCTCATCCCAGCTTACTATCTAAGAGATATCAGAATGACTGTCCATCTCTGCAAGGTCCTGAAAACAGCTGAACACCTCCAGCTTTGGGGTTAATGATCCTGGACAGTTTGGACCTTATATCTTATACTTACTGTACATCCGATTGTGTCCCACCTGCACACTAAACTCACACCAATGACACTTGGGTGAGTCATACAAATATGAGCCATAGTTACAATAGCAGTTATTAATAATAATGTAAAGTTAAATAAAGAAAATAGAAATATATCAACATGGTTTACACCTCTAAGGTTTATAATGGACAACAAATGGGTGAAGGTTAATAAGCAAAGAGTTTAAAAATTAAATGAAATCAGAAACCCCTTCACAAACATCTAGACACTCATGTTTAATATTTCTATCTCCCAGGTTTGACATGGTGACACCTCACACTATTACTTGACATCAGACCAGCTATTCTCCCTCATACTCATTCTTCTTCTTCTTCTTCCTACTAGTACTACTACTATTATTATTTTAACCTTATTTTCAAGTTCAGGTAAATGTTTTTCAGCTCCACTCTCAATCCCAGGATGACCAGGAAAGGCTCTTTTTAAAGACAGACGTGTGTAACACATTCAGGTCAGGCAGAGTCCTCACAGGACAATAGAGCTGTCCTCTAGTAGCTCACGCCAATGGCTCTCATAGATCCTACTGAGCTACTTATTAAGACTTCACATTCTATACAGTCCTGTAAGTGGTTTAAGAAAATGCTGCCTACCCAGAGTGCCAAGGGAATGTAATGCTTGTAAGGCAGTCTTCTACTGCCCTTCTTCGAATTCATACTATCATTTATAACATCAAAATTCCAACAAAGTGTCTTGTGACTGTTTTTATCTTTTATTAGGTGACTCAATTCAATATTTTTCTCTTATCTGATCAGATTTCTGTGGAAAGACAGATGGAGGAACATGAGAAGACCTTCGCTGATATGATTCACTGCATTGAGGAAACCCACAGGAAATTAATAGTGAGGATCAGAGAACAAGAAAAGGTAGAAATGGAGAAGGCTGAAGCTGTCATGGAGCGACTGGAGAAAGATATCGAGGAGCTGAAGAGGAGAGACGCTGAGCTGAAGGAGCTTTCAGACACCAAGGACCACATCTACTTCCTGCAGGTGAGAGCAACACATCATCAGGAATCTGATCGGACTGGGGTGTGTGGGACCTGAAGAGTTTTTACAAATGGCAAGAACAGACCATTCGGCCCAATACAGATTATCCTTTTATGTTAACCTAATATTTCCAGAAATTTATGCAAAAATCTCAAAGTACCTGACTTCATCTGTATGTCAGGCCAATCTACAGTTGTTTGTTTGAGAAAGTAATTTGTCTATCTCTTATATAATGCTTTTTAAATAAATCTATCTATCTGTTATACAGTGCCTTTCACATCTATCTATCTATCTATCTATCTATCTATCTATCTATCTATCTATCTATCTATCTATCTATCTATCTATCTATCTATCTATCTATCATATAGTGCCTTTCACATCTATCTATCTATCTATCTATCTATCTATCTATCTATCTATCTATCTATCTATCTATCTATCTATCTATCTATCTATCTATCTATCTATCTATCTATCTATCTATCTAATTAACTTCATCTCAGAATATTAAAAGGCCCAGTGCCTTCTTTTCTCAATTCTGCATCTGCCTGTCTGCTTCATCCTCAGTCCACTTATCTACTGTCTGATGACTCAGCTCTTATGGACTTCTGTGTGAAAAGCTTATTGAAAGTCACATCTGATGACATTTTATGATCCACTATAATGAAATGTTCTCCCATAAATAACCAATAAATGAAATGAAAAGTAATCTGTCAATGTAAACCCAAGATGATTTTCCACCACACTAATCCTTAATTAAGAGGAGGTCCTTTTTATCAGTGCTACTTTTTATTCCTCCTTGTCTCCTCTTCTCTACTCATGCAGACTGTCTCATCTCGCTGTGTCCTTCCTGCTGACGGAGACTCGCTCAGCTTTACTGTCACTGCTGATTTCTCTTCTGAGGACCTGAGAAAGGAGCTGTTATGTCTGAAAAAGAGTCTGGAGAAGATCAGCCAGTGGGCCATCATCACATTGAGTCCATCAGGTACAGCTGTGTTTATTGTCCATTACGAGGACCAGAATGACAATAACAGGGACGGTGAGATGCATGAAGAAGGCCTACTCTTTTACATTTATCTCCAAGCCTTCACTGTTAAGAAATTTCCATAATGTCTTTCACCGTGACTAGCTGAGTGATATCACACTCTCATAATAAACAGAGTTCTTGAATGTTTGAGGTAAATATTATATTTCTTGTTAGTGTGGAAGTAACCCCCCGAGGAAGACATGAATAGTTCTTTATTCAGTCTTTATTCAGGCACCGGTGAGAACATAGCAGTCATGTGTTGCAAGGCAGTATAGCAAAGTTCTGCTTTTTCAGTCAACTTTTTATTTTTTCCTTCCTCCATCCCCTTTCCCCTTACTTATCAAAAAGCATAATATCATTTACCTAAGCATTTCATTTTATTACACAAATGGGCCATCTGTTTCTGTTTTGTGTACGTGTTAGATGGACCCTAAAGGAGGAAAGGTCATCTTTCCTGTGTCTAACAGACGTGTTCCTAAAGAGGAAGTTGTCCTCGGTCAGCTTACTGCACCCTGTCATGTGACAGACGCCTGTATGAATAACCTGTCGTTATAGCAAAACAGCTTTGTCAGCTTTTAACCCTTAGTAGCTTGTAAGCAGTTACATTTTCTTTTACATTAGCATAGTGAAACATCTTTTTTAAAACAGGGCTAATGGTGCATCCGTCTGTTTTGATCATGTTGTACTATTTATGAACCTCTGTTCATCGGACATGCTAGCCCTTACAGCCATCTTTTTTGTGTGCTTTTGTTTCCTCTGTTCATCAAACATCCTCATTGGATGACATTATGCCCTGGCACAGATGTCAAACACCAGAGGTTTAACTGCTTTATATACAGACAGATGCCTTTTCTACTTACTCCCTTAAAGGCTATTTCTTCATCTGACATTGGGATTTTTTTATGTGTTCTGCATGACGACCAACATAAAATAAAAACAGAAAGTTGTGTTAAACTGGCAAGGCCCGCTCAGGGTACAAATGAAGTGTTGTTCACTTGAAAGCAGTGAAGACACAAATGAAATTGAACTGGGATCAACTTCACTGCTTTGTAACATCATGAAATCTGAATGAGCTTCTGATGTCTTCTCTGTCCTTTACATTCTGTCAGATGGGCTCCTCATTAAATATTCACATTAATCCATTTTCAGCCATGCTTCCACACGCTAATGTGCTTTCTAAGTATGGTGTCGTATACTCGGACTCACTTCTCCCATTGACATTAAAGAGAATTTCACAGAGGTCTGTGTTAGAACCCTGACTACTTAAGGACCACCTGAACTTTTCACTGACTACACAGTAACAAGTTCACAGGTGAAATGTAATAAAAGGCTTTACAAATTATAAATTATATAATGTTTGCACATGAAAATAAAGAATTATTTAAACACATAGTAAGAAAAAGCTGCTCCACACTGATTAACATAAATGGAACCTAACAATGTCTGTCCATGAACAGATCTGCTGAGCTGTGGCCAACTAACAAAACAGGAGAGAAAAATAGAAACTGAGGCGATGGGTCAGACGTGAGCGCCCAACTGTACCTGCACTGTTTACTATCGGTCACCAATTCTGAGATGTAATGGCGGATTGGACTGGGCAGGTTCAACTGGGTGAGATTCTTATTTAGCAGCTCTAGGATGATGGTGTTGAAAGCTGAGCTCAAGTCCACAAAGACGATCCTCATCAAGATGTTGGTCAATAAAGTTCAAGCCTAAATTCACTGCACCATCCATACGCCGGTGGGCTCTTTGTGCAAACTTGATCTTCATGTCTTCTGTTATTTTAAGTGCATTGTATTTGTAATATGTGTTTAAGCATTTAACATTATAAAAGTCCATCTTCACATTCTCAATTCTTCTATTTTATTTTAATTTTTAGGTTGTGAAGCTCCAATCTTCACCCTACAGCCTGAACCTCAGAGCAGAGAGGAGTTTTTACAATGTGAGTCTGTGAATTTCTTGCATTTATCATTATTTATTTTTGAATATCTCAGGCCAGGATTATGATGTGAAAGTGTAGCCTGCAGAAAGCATTATGTGAGTGTGGTGTGACTGATGAGCTGAAAGTGATGGCGGTCCTTTGACTGGTGCATTATGGGATATAGAGAAGCACCAAATCAGTCTTTTAGATTTGACTCTCTTAAGTGTCAAGTGACCTCACAGCAAATAAAATAAAGTCCTACCGACTATGCCATATGCACCTGCATAATTCTTTTTCTTATGGCTCTTTTTTCCTTTGCACTTCCTGCTGTTTTCTCTTTTTGGTTTCCAGCCTCTCCTTTCTGTTGTTTTTCTATTTCAGTCATCCCCTATTAATAATGATAATAATAATTAATTTACAGTATACAGAACTCAGCAAGCAATGAAACCAGTTCAGTGTGCTCCAGATAAAAAATACAATGTCCACTACCATTAACATGCACACATGCAGACACAGCCAAAAGAATTGGTTTAAAAAAGAATCACAATTGTTTGTGAAATAAGTTAAAGTTCACAGAAGAACTTGCCATCCACCATTCTTTTCTCCATAGAGCAGACACTTTGTTTTTGATTCACGATTTAACAAATTGTAGGAATAAAACCAAAAGAAGATGCCAGGGAAAAATATTTGGAAGCTCTTAGATGTTAAAAGACATCTTAAGATGAGAATCAGTCTTCTAATGAAAATCACAGGGGTCTTCAGTCACTCGGCCTAATTGAATGGAGCAAAGTCCTCACTCAGCTGTGTTGTGTCATTGTGTGCAGCACACTGAACTTGGACAAGAGAACAGGAGGAAAGGAAGAAGGACACAGACAAGCATGGACAAGACCACCTCCATGGAGCATCATGTTACAGTGATCACAGTAGCTAATATCAAGAAGTTTAAGGTCCATGGGACCAAAGCCAGACTCACCGGATGTCACTACAGATGGAAAATTGACCCCCGATCGAAAAGAATAGTTTACAAGGTGGAGAATAGAACCAAATTAAACAATCAGGATAGATTTAGGCTGACCTCTAACATCAAGGTACAACAACTTCATGTAGCACCATCCATCTCTTTCTGAATGAAAGTGGGCTTCATTGTAGAAGACCACACTTCTGAAAGACAGAAACAAAAAAAAAACACTAAAAAAACATACTTGAGTTTTCTAAAATGTACACTAGCAAGCCACAGTCCCAGAGAAGGTCCTTTGAAATGATAAAATGAAATGAGACCTTCATGGTAAGGAACAGCAGTTCTGTGTCTGCAGAGGACAAAACGATGAGTGCAAAGAAACAACATGAAATATGGAGGAGGCTCATTAATATGATGGGGCTGCTGTACTGAATCTGTGCAGGGCACAAGAAAATCAGAAGATCATCAAGACATCATGGAGCAAATGCCACAGAACTCTATCTCAGGTGCAGGTCAAGGGTCCTCCAAAACATAGAAGTAAGACCACCCAAATATTATTGAAATTGTGTTGGAATGTTCTGAAGTGTCTACTATGAACCCTGAGCTGAATCCAAGTCAACATCCATTGAAAGATCTGGAAGTCACAATTGAGAGAAGAAGTCCATCAAAGCTCAAGAAGAGTGGGCCAAGTGAACAGTGAGAGGAGCAGAAGTCTCATCAGAGCTACAGAAAGTGTGTGATGGCAGTTATCACCTGAAGATAGTGGGTTACAGAACATTAGGGGAGGGTCCCAATAACTGTCTTTATGCCATGTCATTTATTTTATTGTGTGACACAAGGAGGACATGCCGACCTGACAAAGATGACAACTGGGTGCCAAATTCAAAGTCATGAAACTGAAGCTGTGAGGCCGCAGCTCCAACCCCTCGGCCATCATTCTGTTATGAATCGAGTTTTGCCATTTCATATCCTCTTTTTCAGATTTTGTCTTATTTTTGAACCAACTTCTTTTGGTTTTAAAGTTCATTTCTACTGATTGAATTGTCTCCTTTATTGCCTGAGTAGCTTCAGTTCACTCCATGTTGATTTTCTTCATGAACTTCACATCTCTCAGCACTCAAGGGCTGGCTTGTTTGTTGATCAGTAAATCATCAAGCTGTCAGTGATGAGTTTTATGACAATTCATTACATTTCATTCTTAGGCAGATCTTATTTGGGTTTTATTTTTTATTTTCATATTCCATGTAGACCTGACCCCTACATGTTCCAGTAGACCACTGAAAATGGAAGAATGAAAGACTGGGAATAGATGGAGCACAATGAGGATCAGGGGTTTATTGTGATGAAGTGTGACAGGGGATTGATTTTAAACTAAAGGGTTACATTGTGACAATAAAAAGTGTCATTTAATAAAGCCAGTGGTCAGTATGGACAGCCCAGTAGAACTCTGACCTTGACAGTGAGTTTATGGCGTTTATCGTAATTCCAGAATTTTATATTCAATTCACACAGATTCTATCCAATCAGAAGAGCTCTTTACTCATGATGACACATATTCGAGTCTTGTCTGCGCAGCTCCTGATTGGTTCTTGTTAATTGTCAGTGTTGTGCTCCGCCCCCAGTCCCGTTACACACTCCCAGATTTCCTCACTTGTGTTCTTTTCTCTCCTTTCAGACTTCTGTCCACTCACACTGGACATCAACACGGCACACAGACGCCTCCATCTGTCTGAAGGGAACAAGAAGGTGACATGTAAGAGGACAAAGCCTGAATATCCTGATCATCCTGACAGATTTGACGACTTGTATGAAGTTCTGTGCAGAGAGGCTCTGACTGGGACTCGCTGTTACTGGGAGGTGGAGTGCACTGGAGTCTTCATAGTGATAGGAGTCACATATAAAGGACTGGGAAGGAAAGGAAAGGGCATGGAGTGCAGCCTTGGAGACAATGAGAAATCCTGGAGTTTGTTGTGTTTTAATTCCAAATACTCAGTGCATCACAATAACAAGCAGACAACAATCAGCGCCCCCTACAGCCCCAAAGTAGGTGTGTATCTGGACTGGCCTGCAGGCTTGCTGTCATTTTATAGCGTCTCACACACAATGACCCTCCTGCATAGGTTCAGCACCTCCTTCACTGAGCCGCTCTATCCAGGGTTTGGGCTCGGTTGGGACTCCAGTGTAACAATCTATCATCTGACACCAGGTGACCACTGACCGCTACCCTCCACCGGTCACTTGATGTCCCCAAAAGCTCAGGTTCCTTTTGTGTAGTTTGGGATCAAAATTAATTTTACAGTATGGAAATGGGGGCAGCACCTCTGTGACTGAATTAATGGATCAGAAAAATGCAGCAAGTGTGACTGTCAGGGTCTCCATTACTTTTGGGCTTGATTATCCTATCAGGTGTGTATGTCACAGTGAGGGGCGGTGACACCTAAGACCGACCCATAGCAGGCTGACAAGCAGAGGTCACTGTTGATTTACAGTCACATGTCCTTAACGCTGACACCCCAACAACTGTTGTGTCCCGAGTGTCATGGACTGTCATCTGTTAAGTAGGACAGGCATGTTGTCCTGCAGGAGCTGCACTACTGAAAGGCACTATATAGACTAAGCATCAAGAGCTGTTAAATAGTAACTATATGTAGGAGCACAGAGTGACAGATGTGACTACAGTCTTCTCCTCCATTCGCTAGACATTTTCTGCTCCTCAATTGGTCACTCAGAGGGTCCATCACTTCTGAATGATTTCACTGTGAATTTCTAAAGACGAGGACTCCAGTCACTCAGATGTCGGCCATACTGACAGAGTTTGGAATTTTGCTGAGTCACTTGATGTCACATTAGACATCAAACTGCACCTCCTCCTTCTTCTTCCCAGATTTAGATATCTATATCTAAAGGTATCATGGAAATTCTGACTTTTGTCAAAAAATGAATTCTTGGTCAGTTGACTAGTGGGCCTTGCAGTGGACTGTCACCCCATTCAGGGTTGGGCCCTGCAATGGGAAAATGGATAAGAAATGGATAAAAAAGAGAACGGATGGACAAAAGGGGTCACTGACTGGTCTGTCCTGTCTTGTGGTCTCTGCTATACATTTTGATTTTTGATGCTTTGTTTAAAAGATTAACACTAGAATTCCTGAAGCCTATGAAAAAACTCGTAATCCCGGCCCACCTTAAATTCCTTTGCACCTCTCCATCAGCATCTTTTGTGTTATAAATGTGTCGATAAGCAAAAGCAGCCAGCAGCCTGCTATCCCATCATCAAGTTGCAGAGAAGATTCTCAGAGCTCAAATCTTGTTTATCTGCGTGTGATGTGCCGGGAATTGTAGAGGGTAAATAATACAGTATATCGTTATTTGTAATACAAGCATTTCATGTGTGTTCTGTGTGTGTCTACAACAATCTGTGTAAGTGTAGGATGAAGTGCAAGGCAGGAATCATTGAACAGATAACTAAAAAAGAAACGTTTTTGATATTTTTGTAATAATTGACAAAATGTAGACATGAAGTGTATGATGTGTGAAGGCTGAAGTCCAAATATTAAATAAGCACTTTCACAAAACGTACAAATATAACAAAACAAGTGCACATTTATTGAAGTTGAAGAATATAACAGAAGAAAAAGAAATCTGTTTAAGGTATAACACTGACATGATAGCTTTGTATGAAAGGCACGATAGATAGATAGATAGATAGATAGATAGATAGATAGATAGATAGATAGATAGATAGATAGATAGATAGATAGATAGATAGATAGATAGATAGATAGATAGATAGATAGATAGATAGATAGATAGATAGATAGATGTGTATCAGCTTTACAAAAATGTGACATTGAAAATTGTTTCTGCTTTTCGTACAATCAGTGTGTTTATTTTAATTCTTCAAAATTCGGAGCTGAAATGATAACATTTAAGATGTGTTTAATAGTTGAAACAAACTACCCAACATTCAGCAAAAAAAAAAAGGATTAAAGTCAATGCTGGATCAAAATTGACCCAAAATACATGGCAAGGTAAACATTTTACATGCTGTACAAACTAAATGTTTCTTTTTTTTACTTTTCATTAATTTGGGGAAATTTAAGAAAATTCATGAAGTTATTGAAGTCTCAAGTGGTACAAAATGACAGTCGCTGCAATATTCTTCATAAGTCTGTTGATTTAGGGTGTAAGTTTTCTAAACTGTTTGGGGCTCCCCCAAACAGAATGACAAGCCGAAGAGCGTCCCAAAGTGCGATCGCCGCGTCTGTGGAAGACAGTCTGTCAGCTGCCGATTCAAGTGCAGGCTCCCACCCGTGTGGCACTGCGGTCAAGCTATGAGCACCTGCCGTAAACGGCCGATGCAAGGAACATCGTAAATGCAGGGCACAGTATTACTTGGCAACTAACCTGGTCATGACCCTGCATGATTGCTGTGTCTTTGTTTAGGAGAGTGGTAGATCCCGCTACAATAAATAACAGTGCTGTTCCGGTTTCAAGCTCAATAAAGTTGGTTTTGTTAAAGAACTGTGACTCAGCCTCATGTTTTGGGGTGCAAGACAGGAACTCACACATCACATGGAACCAGGAGTGGGGTCCTTGCACCAATGGATCCCTAAGAAATACAGCAAAACCCAGAGCAGGATGATGCACCGGCGACCGCCACTGCCTTGGCGCGGCCACAATATGTGCTGCTGAAGATGGCTCCCTCAGACGACCCTTGAGTGTTTCCTATTCTACTTTGAACGTATGGCAACATTGATACGATGGTACAGAGGAGCCTGGACAGCTACTGTATTTTAGCCCCATTTTTAACCACAGAAGCCCTCCAAGCCGTACGGAATCTCCATCCAGAAAGGCTCGATGATTACAACTTCCTGAAGCAACAGATCCTCCTCCGCAAGACAAGGGCTGCCAGTTTTGGCTGTGGCATATTGATCCGGATCGCCCTGTACAAGGACAGATCCAGGACTTAGGGACTTGATTCAAAGCTGGAACCACAGAGACCCTTTCGAGCTCATTGTAGAAAAGCTCGCTATTGATGCAGTTCTTTTTGGGGATACACGAGAGCCTTTGTGATGAAATGCTACAGAACAACATCCACTCGCTGCTGGATCTGACCCACAGACTCGAGGGTGCACAAGCCACCTGGAAACAATGGGGTTCCCCAGGCTTGACCCCAATGTCGATCCAGCCAGCACAGACCTTTGGGCCAAAAGGTGAACACCATAGTGCAGACTAAGCTCAGCTGCTTTTGCTGTGATCAACTGGGACACATGGCTCAGGAGCGTCACCTCCCACCTGCGCAAACAATGGCCCTGGCCCAGATATACGGCTTGGAAGTTTTCCCCAGGATGGTAAAGGAGGAAAATTTTAAGGTCTCTATTACGTTGGCCAGATGGGAATTCTCTGTGCTTTTGGACTCTGGTAACGACCTCTGCGTAGTCCACTGTGACTTGCTCCAGCAGACCCTTTATAAGGCCACAAACAAGCTGCATCCATGGGGACATTAAAACATACAAGACTATATTACTCCCCCTGAAATTTAAAGGGAAGAACTTTAAGGTTTGGACTGCCATACCAGACACCTCACCCTGGCCATTCCAAATAGGAAAATGTAATGCCTTCTTCCCACGGGTCTTGGCCACCGGCAGAACACCAACTACCATAGTGGACAGAGAGGAGCTCGCTGCAGACAATGTCAGTCAAAGAAAGAGATTTGAAATTGAACCGGAGTTGTCCAGCAAGCTGCAGGATGTATCCTCAAGTGAAATCCTGGGACAGCTGGCAAACTTGTCCGCACCACCACACATGCCAACAGCCTCCACAGACCGGAGACTCAATACGGACCTAGACGAAAACAAAATATCAGTGGGAGGTGAGTATGATGCTGCATCGGAAACGGTAGCAGTGAGAGGCGAGGGCGACTCTACATCAAACATGGAGGAAGCAGAGACTGGCATCCAGAAGGAGTTTGCTTGCCAGCAACGAGCCGATAACAACTTGGATTTTGCATTCAGACAAGCCCACGTCACAAATGACTCTTACTATCTGAAAAGAGAGGACCTGAATTTTAAAACACCACATTTTTTACTTAAGGATGGCTTTGTGTAGCAACTATCGGAAAGTTTCAGAATTAAGCAGTTACACTCCAGGCTTCATCATTCGCAGACAAATGGCCTGACTGAATGATTTAATAAAACCCTAAAGCAGAAGATTCAGTGGGTAGCCCGTGATGATCCAACTTCCTTGGACACAGTATTACCTTTCCTGCTGTTTGCTGTCCTGGAGACCCTGCAAGCTTCCATTGTTATGAACCCTTTCAAACTATTATTTGGCCAGTGGCCACGTGGGGTGTTGGACATTTTTCAGGATGAATGGACAGGGACTCGCAAGATAAACCCTGGGGGGAGGTTTGTTGACCGAGTCGTTTAGCTGCAAGAGCAGATTGCCAGATTATCCTCTATTGCGGTAGAACATCAACAGCACAGGCAGGAGGTGCAAAAACGTAATTATGACAAGATGAGTAAACTCCGCAAGTTTTTGAAGGGGGATTGCGTGCTGGTGTTAATCCCATCCGATCCACATACATTTCAGGCCAATTGGCAAGGGCCAGCAGTGATAGAATAGCATATGTCCCCAGTGAATTATAAAGTCAGCATTCCCGGGCAGCGGAAACCTGTACAGATTTTGCATATTAATCTTTTAACACTAGAATTACCAGAGCCTACGAAAAAACTCCGGCCCACCTTAAATCGCTTCTTAAAACCGTTCTCACCTCTCCGCCAGCGTCTTTTGTCATCTAAATGTATTGATAAAGACAAGCTGCCAGCAGCCGGCTATTCCATCCCCCCAACGACTTAGAACGTAAACAGGCTTTTCCCAGCTCTTGCCTTGATTGATTACCTGGGAGTGAAGTGGAGTTTTAGAGTAGAAATAATAGATTGTTATTTGAAACACACGCATTTCATATGTGTTGCATTACTACAGTAATCTGTGTAACCACATTGTTAAAACAGAAACGTGTTATATATTCTAGTAGCAAATGACAAAATGTAGGCATAAACTATATAATGTATGAAGCCTGAAGTCCAAATATCAAAGAAACACTTTCACAAAAGGTACAAAAAAAAGCCACCGCCAAAAAAACCCGCCTTAGTGTGTAACATTGACACGTTTTAACTATCACTGCTTCTGTGGCGTAACAGTATCAGTCGCTGACTGGGAATCAGAAGGTCATGAGTTTGGTCCTGCACAACTCCCATTTGAGAAGTGTTCTTATTTTCACTCTTTTAGAATAAAAAGATACATTTGATTTCAGTCTGTAACAGCTGGTGTAATTTATGATATTTGTAAAGGTTAGCTTTATTTTTTTAAAATTCACTTTTCATTGTCTCAGTCGCGTTCAGGATCCATCCCTACCGCCCCCCACCTGACACTGCTGTTTTCACATAAAGACGCGCTATAGTTCTGCAGTGTATCACGATACATACGACCGCGTGTTTTTTTTTCCCCCAGTATTGCCAGTCCCCACGTGTTGCCGTATGCTGTTTCTTTTGTACTCCAGGACATGCAGAGGAAAGCATAGTAAAGAGCAGTAACTTCAGCGCTATATGCAATCATCAGACACTCCCTATCTGATGCTGTTTTCACATAAAGACGCGCTAAAGCCCTGCAGTGTACTTGTGACTGCATTGTCGTACTAATGCTTGCGAACTGAAGTGTCTGCATGCACTTTTCGTGGCATTATACGTGTATTTTTTGAGCATGCCCATGTAGCTCAAACACAGGAACATATGTTGATGTAAAAGTATAACAAAACAAGTGCACTTTTATTCAAGACTATAACCGAAGAAAAAAGAAAGCAAGTTACAGTAGGTGGAATGCTAAGAACTGCTGATTTCCATTCTGTGCTATATAACTGTTAACATTTGAATCTGATGATTGCATATAGTGCTGTCTTATTCAGTGTGCGCAAGAACATGCAAGTGGCCAGTTGCTGAGTGCTACAACGCACATTTTAAAAAAAGAAAGAGACAAATATATGTGACGCTTTGAAGAAATCATTTTATGACGCGAATAGTACCAATCAGAAAACATCGTTGAAGTAATGCAATATTATTTGAAAACGAACAGCGTCAGGTTGGGTGTGAAGTTATACTGGCGCTGTTTGAGTCAGATCAGAAGCTGAATAAGCTGAAAAAGCTCCTGTTCTGACTCTAAGTAAAAAAGCATGAATTAATCAACAGAAATAACCGCGATTGACATTTTAAAGTTAACGATTTACAGTGCATACCAATTTATAAATTCAATGTCCGTTTGAGGAAAAAAAAACCACTTTCTTCAAAGCTGGGAATCGAACTCGTGTCTCTGTGGCACAGTAAGGCAGTGGTGCTCCAAGTCAGCAAACACTCCTTATAACTTATTTTTTTCAAGATCCATAACACACAGACAGACAGAGCACTGCGTAATACAGAGACAGACAGGCAGAGATATACAAACAAACAGGGAAGGCACATGTACTGAAAGAAAAAAAAATCAACATGTGCGTTGTTTCTGCAGCACTGAATGAGCTCACCCGCTCTAACATCACACCTCCACGATCTGGCTCTCTAAGTAACAGCGCAAGTACAGACACAAACCAAGTGCATGTGTGTACTGTATAATATTAACAAAAAGAGCAGCTTACTACTGAAAACGGCAAATATAGGAGTGAGTGGGGATCGAACCAGGACTCTTGATTACACTTGGTTTGTGTCTGTACTTGCGCTGTTACTTAGAGAGTCAGATCGTTGATGTTAGAGCGGGTGAGCTCATTCAGTGCTGCAGAAACAATGCACATGTTGATTTTTTTTGTTCTTTCAGTACACGTGCCTTCCCTGTTTATTTATATATCTCTGCCTGTCTGTCTCTGTATTACGCAGTGCTCTGTCTGTCTGTGTGTTATGGATCTTGAAAAAAATAAGTTATAAGGACAGTTGTTCATGTTAATTGCAGTCTCAATTGTTTTAAAAAAATATTTTAAAAGGAGCATCCCACATGAAAATATAACGATCTCATTAACTGACAGTGCATACCAATTTACAAATTTTATGTCCGTTTGAGGTTAAAAAGAAAAAAAAGAAGTAACACTTTATCCCCAGCGGGGAATTGAACTCATGTTTGTGAGGCAGAGAAAAGCTACTTGGTCTGAGAGACAAATCTTAGCACGCTACGCCACGGAAACTGTTATATGGTGTGTGAAGCTTTTGTGGAAGTGTTTATTTGATCTTAGGAACTCCGGCTTTACACATTCTATAGTTTATGCCTACATTTTGTAACATTTATTACTAAAATATGAAAAAGTTTCTGATTTAGCAATGTGTTTACACAGATTACTGTAGAAACGGAACACGCATGAAATGCATGTATTCCAAATAGCGATCTATTATTTCTATTCTAAAACTCCAGCAGTTCAGTCACTCCCAGATAATCAAACAAGCCATGAGCTGGGAAAACTTAGTGAACGTTCTGCGACGGTGGGGGATGGAATAGCCGGCTGCTCGCTGCTCCTCTTAATCGGCACATTTAGAAGACAAAAGAGAGGTGAGAACGGTTTTAAGGTGGGCCGGATCTACGAGTTTTTTCGTAGACTCTGGTAATTCTAGTGGCGTTGCTCTCAACTGCAGGGAGTTTTTTTTTATTTTTTAAGTGTAAATATCTTTCAGATGGACATAGTAATGTCTAGCCTTTGGTCAGGAGATTCTGGTTTGTCCATCAATCCATCCATCCATTATCCACTGCTTATCCGAGGTCGGGTCACGGGGGCAGCAGCCTAAGCAGGGAAGCCCAGACCTCCCTCTCCCCAGCCACCACCTCCAGCTCCTCTGGGAGGACCCCGAGGCATTCCAAGGCCAGCCAGGAGATATAATCCATCCAGTGTGTCCTGGGTCTGCCCCGTGGCCTTCTCCCAGTGGAGCATGCCAGGAACACCCCCCCCAGGGAGGCGTCCAGGAGGCATCCTAATCAGATGACCGAACCACTTCAACTGACTCCTCTCAATGCGAAGGAGCAGTGACTCTACTCCGAGTCTCTCCCAGATAACTGAACTCCTCACCCTATCTCTAAGAGATAGTCCAGCCACCCTGCGGAGAAAACTCATTTCGGCCGCTTGTATCCGCGATCTTGCTCTTTCGGTCACTACCCAGAGCTCGTGGCCATAGGTGAGGGTAGGAACATAGATCGATTGGTAAATCGACAGACTCGCCATTCACCACGACGGACCGTTGCAGAGCCCTCATTACTGTGGATGCCTCACCAATCTGTCTGTCAACCTCCCGCTCCATTCTTCCCTCACTCAATTTGTTTTAACGTCATTAACCCTTTGTTTATTTACTTTACACCCCTCTGCTTTTTTATCCCTGAACTGTAAAACTCAGGGCTGTGAATCTTTACTTAACTGACTGATTGGCATTTTATTTTGAATTTCTCATTATTAAGGAATCTACCAGTGAATGTATTGCTCATGTGAGGATGGCAGGTGTGTGAATGTCCATTTCAGGTTCAAGGGGCTCATGTTTGGATCAAGGCCACCTAAACACAAGTATTGTAGTGAGGTCAATGGTTGGCTGAAATACGAAAAAACAGACATGAGAGAGAAATGTGTGTGTTCTCCATGGGAAAGTGTCAGTGTGGCTTAGCAATTACAGCAGATGTCATAACAGGTCTTAGGCTACCGGGAGCAGAACATGTCAAAGAAGGTGATGGACAGATATGAACACTCCAGACAAGAACAGGCCATTCAGCCCAACAAAACTCGCCAGTCCTATCCACTTATTTCTTCCAAAAAAACATCAAGTCGAGTTTTGAAAGTCCCTAAAATCTTACTGTCTACCAAACTACTTGGTCGCTTATTCCAAGTGTCTATCGTTCTTTGTGTAAAGAAAAACTTCCTAATGTTTGTGTGAAATTTACCCTTAACAAGTTTCCAACTGTGCCCCCGTGTTGTTGATGAACTCATTTTAAACTCACAGTCTCGATCCACTGGACTAATTCACTAAATAATTTTAAACTCTTCAATCATGTCACCTATTAACACTAGAATTACCAAAGCCTACGAAAAAACTTGTATATCCGGCCAACCTTAAATCTGTCAGCGTCTTTAGTCCTGTAAATGTGCCAATAAAGAATAAGCAGCAAGCAGCCTGCTATTCCATCCCCCCACTGACTTAGAACGTGCACGAACTTCTCCCAGCTCCTGCCTTGATTATCTGGGAGTGAAGTGCTGGAGTTTTAGAGTGGAAATAATAGATCGTTATTTGGAACACACGCATTTCATGTTTGTTCCGTTTCTATAATAATCTGTGTAAACACATTGTTAAAACAGAAACGTTTGTCATATTTTAGTAGTAAATGACAAAATGTTGGCATAAACTATATAATGTGTGAAGCCTGAAGTCCAAAGATCAAATAAACACTTTCACAAAAGGTTCAAGGATAACACACCGGCTTCTGTGGCGTAGCGGTAAGATCTACTGACTTGTAATCAAGAGTCTCCGGTTTGATCCCCACACACTCCTGTATTTGCCGTTTTCAGTAGTGAGCTACTCTTATTGGTAATATTATACAATACACACATACATTTGTTTTGCGTCTGTAGCAGACAGTGGACATTTATAGGACTTGTGAAAGTTACTGTTTTTTTTTCACTTTTATTCTCTCAGTCACGATCGTGACATACTACCGCCCTAGAGATCTGACGCTGTTAGTTTTTATTTGAAACTGGGAATAACTGGAGATGTGAGTGGTGTTTTGAGGCAATGGAACTGGACATTCTCTCATCTGGAGGGATAAAAGCTGACACACAAACGCTGGTGAATCTGCCTTCTTCATATCTCACCATCACTTGATTTTTTTTTATTCAGTTTTATTGAGTGTTCCTGCTCACACTGAATTAGTATGCACCTTATGGTCTATGATGTCAAAAAAAAAAAAAAAAAAAAAAAACAGAGTCGTAGGTATATATGATATTTGGAATTATTCATTTTATGACCTGTATAGTACATTTCGGAAAACACTGTGGCACGGATGTAACATTATTCATATTATTCATATTCATTCGCATAACATCATGTGCTTGTAATCGGTGACCGCATGCTCTTTTTTTTTTCCCCTGATCTTCCCAGTCTCCATGTTGTTGTTTCTTTTGTACTCCTGGACATGCAGAGGCAACAATAGTACAGAAAGGTCAGTTCAGCGCTCTATGCAATCATCACATTCAAATGTTAACAGTTCACACACACGCAAGGACCATCCTTCCTACATTGACGACACGTGTTCCTGTTGCAATGCGCACACTTCTATCTGTGCTGTGGTTTCTATTACACACCTGAAAGAAAGAGACAATATATGTGACATTTTGAAGAAATCATTTTATGACCTGAATAGTAAAAGTCAGAAAACATCACCGCACTAATGCAATATTATTTGAAAATGAACAGCGGCAGATCGGGTGTGAATTTATGTCTGGTGCTGTTACTTAGATTCAGATCAGGAGGAGCGGGGTTTGTGGGGTAGGTACAGCGTGATTGTGATTCAGAGAATAAAACTGAAAAAATCTAACTTTTACAAGTACAATTAATTTATACCCAATGTCCCATAAACAGTATTTGTCTCTTTTTTTCTCCGTGCTGTGTTGACATCTTGCACTGTGGAACACCACTCCACATCGGCCAGTTCTGATGAGGTTCCTCACACCATCACCCTCTGCTTCCTGTGTCTGAGCCAATTCTGCACCCATCTGCCCTGTCACCCTTTTTATATAATAGGATGACATTTGCCATTTTCCAGTCCTTCAGAATCTCTCCAGTGCGCAGTGACTTCCTAAAAATATGTGTCAAGGGTTTATATCTGTACTCACTAGCCTCCTTAAGAACTCGAGGGTAAATATGATCTGGTCCTGGTGATTTGTTTGATTTCATCTTATTTAATCTGAGCAGCACTTCTCCCTCTACAATTTCCAAATCCCTCAGTACCTCCTTAGTAGTCCCTGTTACCTCTGCAGGTTATCCAAAAATGTAAGTTTAGGTCATCCACTATTTCACTGTCTGTATCTTTTAATTCCCCTTTACTATTTCTGATGCACTTCACCTCCTCCTTGACTGTTCTTTTACTACTAAAACAGTGAAAGAATCTCTTAGGGTCGTCTTTCGCCTTATCTGCTATATTCCTCTCCAACTGTCTTTTAGCCTCCCTGGTATCCTTCTTAAGATATGGCTGATCAGACCAGATATTGATAATCATCTTGATATTTCTTGATTTGCCAAGTTTAAGTTGTGGTGGCTGTGCACAGAATGCTGCTATGGGACAGAAATTTAAAAGAAAAGGTGAAGTTGTCCAATATCAAAAGGTTTCTCTTATTTCTTAAGAGGAAGTGATCTGTTCAAAACGATCTGAATGTGGTGGGAACATTTTCATGCAAGCTTCTAGTAGTCATTTTAAAATTAAAACTATCGTACATTACACAACAAGAACCATTTTATATACTTTATGAAAGATATAAAATTATAATTTCCAAAGCAGTCCAAAACATACAAGGTGTGATCAAAAAGTACGGTGAATGTTAATGCTGAGCACCATCCAAGAGCAACGCAAAACAATTCAATGCAGGTTCTGAAATGTCCATCCTAGCAGTGCCATTTTCATAATGAAAACGAGAACTAGAACTAAAAATATTGTTTTTCGTTTTACAAGAACGAGAACAGAAATTAAACCAAACAGAGAAAGTAAAACTTAATAAAAATAAAATTAGTGATATGTGAACGAATTAAAACGAGAATGAAAATTGAGCAAAAACGATAAAAACAGCAATAGCATTTTTGTTCAATCTGGTTTAGTCGGGGTTGTTTGTCGGTCACCCTGAGCGTTCAGTTAAGTTGCATTGTTCACTATGTGGTGATCTTGTACCTTGGGCTTACTGTAGTCACGTGGCACAACTTCCGTGTAGGAGCGTTGTTCGTTTCTTGAACACATTTGGCTGGTCGGGTTGAAGCAGTAAGCACGTGTGGTTGACAATGGCGAATTTTGCACAGATTTTGGAAGGTAAAAAGCGAGAAAGTAACATGTGGAAATACTTAAATTACAGCGTAGATGATAATAAAAGCAAATGTAGCATGCGAGAAGAAGAAAAGAGTCTCAGAGTTTCAGTGCAGGACCAGCTGGATCAGAACTTAGTGGAAGTCCAGCACTTCTCTGGTACCAGGACTGCACTTCTTACAGGGACATGCAGTCTCACCTGTCATCATAAAAAATAGAAAAACTAATAATGATAGCATAAAATGAATTTTCCACTGGTCTATACTATAAATTTGTTTTCTGTATTATTTCAACAATTTTCATCATTTTTATTGTCAAAATTTCTGAATTTGCGCATTTCCTGATTAAATACAGGGGAGAAACGTGATGTGCGGCAGCGACGAGATAAGCCAAGCCAAGCCGAGCCGAGCCTCAGACTGCGCTATCCCTCACACACTGGGCTGATGTGTGAAATTGGCATGTGCCTCACAGATGGTGCAGTGGTAGTGCTGTTGCTTTGCAGTAAGGAGACTGTACAAGATTGTGGGTTTGCTTCCCGGTTCCTCCCTGTGTGGATAGTGCTTTGAGTACTGAGAAAAGCGCTATATAAATGTAATGAATTATTATTGCTGTCTCTCTGTATGTCGCTTATATAATGTTTATAGACACTTTAATTATACATCCTGACTTTCCACAGACTGGCTAATATCTTTAATGAATATCAATCCATCCATTCTCTTCCGCTTATCCGAGGTCGGGTCGCAGGGGTAGCAGCTTGAGCAGAGATGCCCAGACTTCCCTCTCCCTGGCCACTTCTTCTAGCTCTTCCGGGAGAATCCCGAGGCGTTCCCAGGCCAGCCGGGAGACATAGTCCCTCCAGCGTCTCCTGGGTCTTCCCCGGGGCCTCCTCCCGGTTGGACGTGCCCGGAACACCTCACCAGGGAGGCGTCCAGGAGGCATCCTGATCAGATGCCCGAGCCACCTCATCTGACTCCTCTCGATGCGGAGGAGTAGCGACTCTACTCTGAGCCCCTCCCGGATGACTGAGCTTCTCACCCTATCTTTAAGGGAGAGCCCAGACATCCTGCGGAGGAAACTCATTTCAGCCGCTTGTATTCGCGATCTTGTTCTTTCGGTCACTACCCATAGCTCATGACCATAGGTGAGGGTAGGAACATAGATCGACTGGTAAATTGAGAGCTTTGCCTTATGGCTCAGCTCCTTTTTTCACCACGACAGACCGATGCAGAGCCTGCATCACTGCGGACGCCGCACCGATCCGCCTGTTGATCTCACGCTCCATTCTTCCCTCACTCGTGAACAAGACCCCAAGATACTTGAACTCCTTCACTTGAGGCAGGATCTCACTCCCAACCCTGAGAGGGCACTCCACCCTTTTCCGGCTGAGGACCATGGTCTCGGATTTGGAGGTGCTGATTCCCATCCCAGCCGCTTCACACTCAGCTGCGAACCGATCCAGAGAGAGCTGAAGATCACGGCCTGATGAAGCAAACAGGACAACATCATCTGCAAAAAGCAGTGACCCAATCCTGAGTCCACCAAACCGGACCCGCTCAACACCCTGGCTGCGCCTAGAAATTCTGTCCATAAAAGTTATGAACAGAATCGGTGACAAAGGGCAGCCCTGGTGGAGTCCAACTCTCACTGGAAACGGGTTCGACTTACTGCCGGCAATGCGGACCAAGCTCTGACACCGGTTGTACATGGACCGAACCGCCCTTGTCAGGGAGTCCGGTACTCCATACTCCCGGAGCACCCCCCACAGGATTCCCAGAGGAACACGGTCGAACGCCTTTTCCAAGTCCACAAAACACATGTAGACTGGTTGGGCGAACTCCCATGCACCCTCCAGGACTCTGCTAAGGGTGTAGAGCTGGTCCACTGTTCCGCGACCAGGACGAAAACCACACTGTTCCCCCTGAATCCGAGGTTCGACTATCCGACGAACCCTCCTCTCCAGAACCCCCGAATAGACTTTTCCAGGGAGGCTGAGGAGTGTGATCCCTCTGTAGTTGGAACACACCCTCCGGTCCCCCTTCTTAAAGAGGGGGACCACCACCCCGGTCTGCCAATCCAGAGGCACTGTCCCTGATGTCCATGCGATGTTGTAGAGATGTGTCAACCAAGACAGCCCTACAACATCCAGAGCCTTGAGGAACTCCGGGCATATCTCATCCACCCCCGGGGCCCTGCCACCAAGGAGTTTTTTGACCACCTCGGTGACCTCAGTCCCAGAGATGGGGGAGCCCACCTCTGAGTCCCCAGGCTCTGCTTCCTCATTGGAAGGCATGTTATTGGGATTGAGGAGGTCTTCAAAGTACTCCCCCCACTGACCCACAACGTCCCGAGTCAAGGTCAGCAGCGCACCATCACCACCATATACAGTGTTGACACTGCACTGCTTCCCCCTCCTGAGACGCTGGATGGTGGACCAGAATCTCCTCGAAGCCGTCCGAAAGTCGTTCTCCATGGCCTCTCCAATCTCCTCCCTCGCCTGAGTTTTTGCCTCAGCAACCAACAAAGCCGCATTCCGCTTGGCCTGCCGCTTGGCCTGCCGGTACCTATCAGCTGACTCCAGGGTCTCACAGGACAAAAGGGACCGGTAGGACTCCTTCATCAGCTTGACGGCATCCCTCACTGCCGGTGTCCACCAACGGGTTCGGGGGTTGCCGCCACGACAGGCACCGGCCACCTTACGGCCACAGCTCCGGTCAGCCGCCTCAACAATAGAGGCACGGAACATGGCCCATTCGGACTCAAGTTTTGCCGGAGGTGGGAGTTGAAGCTACTTCTGACAGGGGGGCTCTGCCAGACGTTCCCAGCAGACCCTCACAACACGTTTGGGCCTACCAGGCCTGACCGGCATCCTCCCCCACCATGGAAGCCAACTCACCACCAGGTGGTGATCAGTTGACAGCTCCGCCCCTCTCTTCACCCGAGTGTCCAAGACATGTGGCCGCAAGTCCGACGACACGACCACAAAGTCGATCATCGAACTGAGGCCTAGGGTGTCCTGGTGCCAAGTGCACATATGAACACCCCTATGCTTGAACATGGTGTTCGTTATGGACAATCCGTGACGAGCACAGAAGTCCAATAACAAAACACCGCTCGGGTTCAGATCGGGGGGGCCATTCCTCCCAATCACGCCCTTCCAGGTCTCACTGTCATTGCCCACGTGAGCATTGAAGTCTCCCAGCAGAACGAGGGAGTCCCCAGAAGGTATGCCCTCTAGCACCCCCTCCAGGGACTCCAAAAAGGGTGGGTACTCCGAACTGCTGTTCGGTGCATACGCACAAACAACAGTTAGGACCCATCCCCCCACCCAAAGGCGAAGGGAGGCTACCCTCTCGTCCACCGGGGTAAACCCCAATGTACAGGCTCCAAGTCGGGGGGCAATAAGTATACCCACACCCGCTCGGCGCCTCTCACCGGGGGCAATTCCAGAGTGGTAGAGAGTCCAGCCCCTCTCAAGGAGATTGGTTCCAGAGTCCAAGCCGTGCGTCGAGGCGAGCCCAACTATATCTAGCCGGAACCTCTCAATCTCACCCACAAGCTCAGGCTCCTTCCCCTTCAGAGAGGTGACATTCCACATCCCAAGAGCCAGCTTCTGTAGCCGAGGATTGGACCGCCAAGGTCACCGCCTTCGGCCACCACCCAACTCACACTGCACCCGACCTCCTTGGCCCCTCCCATAGGTGGTGAGCCTATGGGAAGGGGGACCCACGTTGCCTCTTCGGGCTGTGCCCGGCCGAGCCCCATGGGTGCAAGCCCAGCCACCAGGTGCTCGCCATCAAGCCCCACCTCCAGGCCTGGCTCCAGAGGGGGGCCCCGGTGACCCGAGTCCGGGCGAAGGAAAACGCCATCCAAATTTTTTATTCGTCATAGGAGGTTTGTATATCCGCTCTTTGTTTCATCCCTCACCTAGGACCAGTTTGCCTTGGGTGGCCCTACCAGGGGCATAAAGCCTCGGACAACAGAGCTCCTAGGATCACTGGGACACTCAAACCCCTCCACCACGGTAAGGTGGCGGTTCGAGGAGGGGTATTGAATGTGTGTGAGATATTTAGTCTTGCTGATCAGACATAAAACCCCAGTGAAAAGGCACAAGGTGAGTGAGGCAGACAGTACTGTGCTGCATGTCAACCCAACAGGTGCTCGTTGCTGCTGTTCTTCTACGCAGAGGCACCAATAAGTTAGCGACATCAGAAAGTCAAGTGCACTGCAGCGGGCCGTTTGTTTTATTTTTTGTTCTGACTGAATGCCAAAACGAAAGATTAAGATTTTTAAAACTAAAGGAAAATAAGGAGGACTTTTACAAGAAAGTGACGGAGATTTTCATGGATAAAGATAGGCGCATGGATTTCATCTATACTAATAAAAGGCAAAGCCCTCACTGACTCACTGACTGACTGACTGACTGACTGATTGACTCACTCATCACTAATTCTCCAACTTCCCGTGTAGGTAGAAGTCTGAAATTTGGCAGGCTCATTCCTTACAGCTTACTTACAAAAGTTAGGCAGTTTTTATTTCGAAATTCTACGCGTAATGGTCATAACTGGAACCTGTTTGACTGACTCATTCATCACTAATTCTCCAACTTCCCGTGTAGGTAGAAGGCTGAAATTTGGCAGGCTCATTCCTTACAGCTTACTTACAAAAGTTAGGCAGGTTTCATTTCGAAATTCTACGTGTAATGGTCATAACTGGAACCTGTTTTTTGTCCATATACTCTAATGGAGGAGGCGGAGTCACGTATCGCGTCATCACGTATTACGCCTCCTACGTAATCACGTGAACTGAAAACGAGGAAGAGATTTACAGCACAAGTCAAACGCGGGAACAAAGGTAAATGACGTTAATTGTTGACTGTCTCTTAATACTGTGTACTTGTTGAGTGTCTTTTAATACTGTGTAAGCATACATATTAACACATGTGCAATTAAACGTGTGCATTTACGGGGTGATTTCTCAGTCTTAAAAACTCGCCTTTTATTAAAAAGGTAAATGCAAACTCTTTTCATTCTGAAGGGCACAAACCACGTTAGATTTCAGCCGTTAAACGCGCAAAAATGTCAGTACACCAGATAAATAAGCGCAACATATTATCAGTTGTATTGTATGCTTACAATACATATAGAAATGTGTTAATCGTTAACTAATATTATGGGATGGTGTTTTTCGACTCGCGCTTTGATTTAAACGATTGCATGTCTTGGTGGGTTTGCGTAGGTTATTGTCAATATCTTTACAGCTCTTTTTAAGACTTAATTTAAAAAGGTTTTCTTTTCTTCTTAATAAAAATTTAAAAGCAGTACTTTAAAAGCAGCGCTCACTTCACTCCCTTACGGGAATCGAACCTCGGACATCAGCGCTAGAGGCTAAGCCCCTAAAATTGCGCCACGTCGTGTGGTTCGTTTATTTGACAGCATGTAGATCGGGGTAATTACATTCACGG
>NC_041397.2:328637264-328687264 GCF_900747795.2 Erpetoichthys calabaricus
AATTGTCCGAGGCTCCCTAAGTGAACCAACAGAAAATGGCACATCTCCATGCCTACAGAAAAGATGCAAAACATGTGCCCACATCTATGATACAGACCGTATAGTTATACCACACTGCCGACTCGAACATCACATCAAGGGATCATTTTCCTGCAGATCATCTAATGTAGTCTACCTAATTTTCTGCATGAAATGTCCTGACACTGCACTCTATGTGGGAGAAACTGGACAAACACTCCGCCAGAGAATGAACTTACACAGGTTCCATATTAAACATGGCAACACAGATGTTCCTGTGGCGGCCCACTTCAACAGCCATGGACACTGTGAGAAGGACTTTAAGGTCACAGTGCTTATGGGCAACTTCAAAACACAGCAAGAGAGAAAAGAATGGGAAGTTAAACTCATGCTAAAATTTAATACTTTACAACATGGATTGAATAAAGACAAGAGTTTTATGGCCAGATATGAGGATTGTTTACATCTCTCAGACTGACAGACAACCTGTCTACAGACCCACATTGTTTTGACAAACTCATTACAAACTTCAAAAGACTTTGTTGGACAGTTATCTTATCCAGAGATCTTGACAATACATTGTTCTTTTCTCTCTTGCTAAATTAACCCTAGCCTGAATGAATCTATTAATTTTTTACATACAAAATCTCTCATTTAAAGATTTACCAATGTTGTTTCTTGTCCTAGAGTGTGTATATAAACACAGGGAACTCCAGTTTCTGTATTACATCTTGCCTGAAGAAGGGGCCTGAGTTGCCTCGAAAGCTTGCATATTGTAATCTTTCTAGTTAGCCAATAAAAGGTGTCATTTTGCTTGGCTTTTCTCTATAATTTAAATTTATATGCAATGTGCTTCTTATATATTACTTCATATTCTCAAATGATAATGATGTTAATGTTGTTTATATTGATTTCTATGTTATTGTAAGTGCTCTTTATTTGTGGAAAAATAAATTTGGCAATTAAACTTATTTTATACATACATTTTATTTTTTTCTCTTGCACTCAGTGAGCGAATCCACTGGGTAATCAGCTATATATATATATATATATATATATATATATATATGTATGTGTATATATATATGTGTGTATATATATATATATATATATATATATATGTATGTGTATATATATATGTGTGTATATATATATATATATATATAGATAGATATATGTGTATGTATGTAGATATACAAATATGTATATATATGTATATATGTTTATATATATGTAGATATACAAATATGTATATGTATATATATATGTATATATGCGTATATATATGTAGATATACAAATATGTATATGTATATATATGTATATGTGTCTGCATGTGTGTGTATATATATATATATATATATATATATATGTATGTGTATATATATGTTGATATATGTATATATATATGTGGATGTGTATATGTATATATTTATGTATATACAGTATGTTTATGTATATATATGTTTACATAACCTCTTTAACACACTACTTCTCCGCTGCGAAGCGCGGGTATTTTGCTAGTTAGAGTATATGGACAAAAAACAGGTTCCAGTTATGACCATTACGCGTAGAATTTCAAAATGAAACCTGCCTAATTTTTGTAAGTAAGCTGTTAGGAATGAGCCTGCCAAATTTCAGCCTTCTACCTACACGGGAAGTTGGAGAATTAGTGATGAGTGAGTGAGTGAGTGAGTCAGTCAGTCAGTCAGTGAGTCAGTGAGGGCTTTGCCTTTTATTAGTATAGATGACAGAGTTACAGCAGAAGGAACAGAAATGTGTGGGGTCAGACCAGGTGCATTCAGATTGTGTGAAAACCAAACAGCGACTTTGTTCAGAAACATTACTGGTTTATGTTGGTCCGAGCTTCAGAGGGCGATGCTTCAAGCTGTGGTGTGGGAGCTGTTGTTGTACACAAGTACATAGAGAGCACAGCGAGGCCCATTACATACTGTATGCTTCTTGGACTCTCAGTCAGGCTGAGTAAAACTATTCACAGATTGAAAAGGAGGCACTTGATATTGTTTTCAGGCTGTTCAAATTTCATGAATATCTTTATGAGTTAGTCATTGATCACGAGCCCCTAATCACAATTTGATATCCAAAAACAACAATTCCCACTTTAGCTTCTGCAAGACTACAAAAATGGGCATTAATCTTGACATCTTATCAATATGAGATCTGATTTTTAAAAATCTGCCGATGCCACTAAAAGAGACTGGTCCAAACTCAAGCTTAGAATACAAAGTGTCTTTCTTAGACGCTTTTCCAGTTTCAGCAGCAGACATTACTCAAGCGACAGCGAGGGACTACGTGTTGAAGAAGGTGACATTCCACAACCTGGGTGGGTGTCCAGAGTATCTAAGTGAAGATGAATTGAAGTCTTATTTACAGAGGAGCTCAGAGCTCACAGTAGAGAACAATTGTTCACACTGGGGGCTGAGAGGGGTCATTCCAGCATTGTTATATAATACCCTGCTGGACACGTTACATGGGGAACACTCAGGAATAGTAAAAATGAAAGAGATGGCCCGGGGTCATGTTTGGTGGCCAGGATTGGATAGGCAAATAGAGGAGCGAGTGGCTGTGTGCAGATCCTGCCAAGAAAATAGGAATCTGACAAAAAAAGCACCTGAACATTCTTGGAGGTGGGCTGAAAGACCCTGTCAGAGTCTTCACTTGGATGTTTATGAAAAAAGTGGTGTTGGTGACAGTGGAAGACTATTCTAGGTGAGTCAAGATTGAAGGATGAATGCCACAACTACCACTGGGTTAGTTGAGGTTTTGAGAAAACTGCCTGTGGTCTTCTGGAAGAGAGAGTATCAGACAATGGTCCACAATTCAAGTCTGCTGCACTTGCTGAGTTCCTTAGACTAAATGTCACAAGACACAAAGACACAAGACTTCAGCACCCAATTGACCGCAAAGCAATGGAGCTGCAGAACGTATGGTGCAGACGTTCAAATTAGAATTAGGAAAACAAACAGGGTGCCATTGGTCATTAGAGAAGAGGAGAGCTAATTTCTAGTTTGACTATCACACCACACCTCATGCCACAACAGGAAAGGTCCCTGTGGAGCTCTTTCTGAATAGACCGGTATGGACCACGTGGTCAGTAATTAAGCTACTATTTTATAAAGTTATGAGAGAGAAACAAGAAGATACTGGAAACCAATGGGGAACTGGAGAGTTTAGGCCAAAACAGAGTGTGCTAGTTAGAATGTACCAGGGAGGAGAAGGCTCAAGGTGGGTGCCAGAAAAATTAGACAAACATTGGACAATGTCCTGTACCTCCTACGGGTCAAAGGCAAGGTGATGGAACACCATGTAAACCAATTATTAGCCACAGGGGTGGAATCTGAACTGGATGGTGGTGGAAACTGGTGCAGTGGAATGGGAAACGGCTAAACCCATTACTACCGATATTTTCCTGAGTCAGAACTTATTGGGGCTTAGCTGGATACAAATGAGGGGAATGGCGGTAATCCTGGGTAAAATGTTACACCTCTAGCAGAAGTGTCTGAAGAAAGTCTCAGGGCTCATCTGCAATGGATAAGGAAGCCAACTGAGATGCTGATTCTAAAAGTTGGGGGGGGGGGGTGGTGTTTGGGTTGGATTGGACTTCTTGATTGTATTGTATGTTTTTACAAAGAACTTTTATTTTGGAAATTAAAGGATTGTATACTACGCCTTGCTATAGAGGGTCTCCATATAAGGTAGTACATCTATCCAATGTTACTTGGATTACATCAGACTGTTCTTTTATATTGAGGCTCATGTTTGAAATAAAGCAGTTGTCAGTTGGATTTGTCTCCAGACTCTTTGTGGTGTGAGTGCTGCCCTGCACCGAGTTACTGACCTGAGACACAACAACTCCAATGTGAACCGTAGGGCGTATGAGAACATGAGGGCAACCATTAAGAAGGAGATCAGGGAGGCAAAAAGGAAGATAAGGAGGAATATAGCAAAGTGTGTCCAGCAGGGGTCAGTGCAGGGGACACTGCTCTTTTTAATTTATATATAAATGAATTGTATATTGCAATAGAAGTAACAAGCTGGTTTAGTTTGCAGATGATACCAAGGTAGGTGGATTGGCAGGTAATGGAGAATCCGCTCAATCATCACGGAGGGACTTGGACAGCAGACAGGCTTGGGCAGATTTGTGTCAGATGAAATTTAATGTCATTAAATGTAAAGAATTATATGTGTGAAGTAAAAATGTTAATGGGAAGTCTGAACATTAAAAGTACATCTTATGAGAAGGATTTAGGAGTCGTAGTGGACTCTATGCTGTCAACTGGCAGACAGTGTTCAGAAGCCATGAAGAAGGCTAACAGAATGTCAGGTTATATAGCGCCTTCATGTATGGAGTACAAGTCACAGGAGGTTCTGCTTAAGTTTTAAAACACACTGGTGAGGCCTCATCTGGAGTCCTGGGAACAGTTTGGGTCTCCAGGCTATAAAAAGGACATAGCAGCACTAGAGAAGGTCCAGAGAAGAGCGACTAGGCTGATTCAGGGCTGCAGGGGATGAGTGATTAGGAAAAATAAAAAGAGCTGAGCAATTACAGGAGATGAAGAGGAGACCTGACTGATTGAACTGTTTAAAATGATTAAGGGAATTAGTCCAGTGGATCGAGACTGTGATTTTAAAATGAGTCCAACAAGAACTTGGGGACACAGCTGGAAACTTGTGAAGGGGAAATTTCACACAAACATTAGGAAGATTTTCTTTACACAGAGATCCCCAGACACCTGGAATAAGAGACCAAGTAGTGTGGTAGACAGTTGGACGTTCAAGACACGACTTGAAGTTATTTTAGAAGAATTACGTGATAGAACTGTAGGGCTGAATGGCCTGTTCTTGTCTAAATTTTTCTGATGTTCTAAAATGCCAAAGAGCATCCTTCCTTTAAGTCACTTCTAAAGACTTCATGATCAATTCAGTTCAGTTTATTTCTCTTTAATACTCTTCATTGAGTGCTGTGACAAGTTCACAGATAAAATACAAGCACAAACTTTACAAATGACTGATTACATATTGGCTACACATGAAGACATCAGTTTTTTAAAACAGACGAAAAACCAAAGTAGTTTGAAGATTAAGATAAATTGAGTTCAAAACTGTCCATTAATTAATTGTTGAATGCCAGTTAAAGAGGACATTCCCTGCTGGAACCCCAACTGTTTCTCATGTCTATCTTTCTCAGTTTATTTTAAAATGTGTAACATTCCTTTAAAGTGCACACTACATGCACAACTCTGCTGGCATTTCAATTAGGGATGTACTGAATTATTAGTCACTGAAAATGTTTGGTTAAAATTAACAAAGAAGGCTCAATTTTGTCTGAATGTTAATTGCAGATTGTGGAATTCAAACACTTTCAAGCAGCGCCTCGTGTTCTGCATGGAATGAGTGACACGTCACACTGCAGAAGATTGTGCTGGTGTGTCTAAAATGAGGAACACGTCGTAGTGATGTATGGCGAGAAACCGTAATGAGCTCAGAAAAGCAAAAGAAAAGGGACAAAGGAAGGGAGGAGGAGGAGAAGAAGAAGGAGAAAGAGAGGAGATCATAGCCGGACAAAGTGAATCGACTGGGACAGCAAGAAAAGAGATAGATAGATAGATAGATAGATAGATAGATAGATAGATAGATAGATAGATAGATAGATAGATAGATAGATAGATAGATAGATAGATAGATAGATAGATAGATAGATAGATAGATTTCTTGTTGGCTTCCTCAATGCAGTTGATCAAATCAGTGAAGGTCCTCTGATGTTCCCCCATCTCTTTTTCCACAGAAATCTGATTGGATAAGAGAAAAATATTGAATTGAGTCACCTATGTTGATGGTGCTGATTACAAGCAATATATTCCCTTGGCACTCTGTGTTAGCAGCATTTTCTTAAAGCACTTGCAGGATTGTATAGAATGTGAAGTCTTAATAAGCAGCTCTGTAGGATCTATGATAGCCATTGGCGTGAGCTACTAGGTGACAGCTCTATTGTCCTGTGAGGACTCTGCCTGACCTGATTGTGTTACACACATCTGTCTTTAAAAAGAGCCTTTCCTGGTCATCCTGGGATTAAAAGTGGAGATGGAAAACATTTACCTGACCTGGAAAATGAGTCAAGAGGAATAATAATAATAATAATAATAATAATAATAATAATAATAATAATAATAATAATAAAAGGAAGAAGAAGAATGAGGGAGAAAAGCTAGTCTGATGTCAAGTAATTGTGTGAGGTGTCACCATGTCAAACCTGGGAGATAGAAATATTAAACATGAGTGTCTAGATGTTTGTGAAGGGGTTTCTGATTTCATTTAATTTTTTAACTTTTTGCTTATTAACTTTCGCCCATCTTTTGTCCATTATAAACCTTGGAGGTGTAAACCTTGTTGATGTATTTGTGTTTCCTTTATTTAACTTTTCATTATTACTAATAACTGCCATTGTAACTATGGCTCATGTTTGTATGGCTCACCAAAGTGTCATTGGTGTGAGTTTAGTGTGCAGGTGGGACACAATCAGATGTACAGTAAGTATAAGATATAAGGTTCAAACTGTCCAGTATCATTAACCCCAGAGCTGGAGGTGTTCAGCTGTTTTCAGGACCTTGCAGATCTGGACAGTCATTCTGATATCTCTTAGATAGTAGGCAGGGATGAGAAGATCTCTAAATGTACTCATAGTCAGGATTTGGTTATTATCAGAACTGAGATGTTTTTCTCCAGGTACAGAGATTCTTACTTGCTGTGTTGCCCTCTGGATACACAGGTAGAGAACCTCTGTGGACAGCTGAATAGGCTCCAGGCAGAGCAGTGCAGAATCCTGATGTCATTATCAAGCTTGTCCAGTTGTCATTGAGCAGTTCAAACAGGTGAGTCAGACTTCCAGTTCTGCAAGGCACATTTAAATAGTTGAGTGCAAAGCTGAGGAGCAGAACTGATAAAGTGGTCTTCTCAGGACGTTTACCTGTGCCACACACCTGTCCACGTGAGATTATGGAGATTAGAAGGCTTAATGCACATCTGAAATCTGGGTGTCTGAAGAAGTTGGGATGGGTTATATTTCAACTGGAAGGGCAATAATGTAAGCTTAATATGTATAACAAATAAATTAATGAAAGAAATTATTTTCTTATTATTAGGCAATGACTGAGCAACCATAGATCAAGAACAGGAGTGCCAGTGAGTAGTCAGCGCGGGTTTAGATGGGGGATTTCATTTCACTAAGTGGAGGAATTCTATAAGGAAACATGAAAAGCATAACAACATAAACCAGTATGGAGGTCAGTCTGGCAGGACAGGTCTCCTTCAGTCACTTATTCATCCTTGACTGTCACTTGTGTGTCTTTATTGGACTGCACCACGTTGAGTGACACACTTTGTGTCCCACACACTTTCTTTGAAAGAAGGACACACACCAGTTGTCTGTTCCTAATCTGCATTTACTACTTTAGTACACCTGATGGCGCTGGGCTGTTTAATGTAAGTCTGTGATAATGTGTGTGAAGAGATCTTCCTCTGCCGGGTGAGAACATTCTCATAAATGGGCCCTGAAAGAATTGGGCATCAAACAGGAAGCAACTCTGGACAGTTAAATGTGTGCCAGTCTAATGTGCTGCCAGGTCACAAAGAAACCCACACTGGAAATCATAAAGGAGTAATTTACATTCACTACCAATCTACTATCTTGACATGTGAGGAAGTTGGAGTGGAAGTGGAGTAGCTGGAAGGATTCCACAGAGATAGCAGAAAAAGTGGTAAACTCCACATGGACAATGAATGGTGATCTGGAAGGCAACAGAAGTCACCACTGCACCACGTTACAGTTCTTTGTTCTAAAATATGAATCCTTAAATAAAACAGGTGGAGGTTCATGTTATCTGCACTCAGTCAATCAGCCTAACACCTTAATCAACTGAAGTCCAATAAAGCTCAGACATATCAAAATGAGCAATTAAAGGACCATTAGGGGATGTTGTATCGACTGATCCAATTCAGAACATCAGTGCCAACCTTCATTATGAGTTATTGTTAGGGGAGTTAAGTCACCTTCAAGAGGTGCAATGAGATACTTGAGGACATTCGGGTCTTATTGTCTAAATTTAAAATGAATAAAACATGAAATACTGTTCACTGATCACTTGATTAAACCTGCTAATCTTGACAAGTTTCAGTCAGGTTTCAGAACAAATCACAGTACAGAAACTGCACTCGTTAAAGTAGTAAATGACTTGTGAGTAAATGCAGACAGAGGCCGTCTATCTGTTCTCATCCTCTGAGATCTGAGTGCTGCATTTAATACCATTGATCACAATATTCTTATAAATCGCCTTAGTCAGTGAGTACATCTCTCTGGCAGGGTCTTAAATTGGTTTGTGTCTTAAGTGGCAGGTAGAAAATTCTTTGTTAGTTGTGGTAATTATACTTCAAAGACAAGTGATATTCTATATGGTGGTCCACAAGGGTCTATCCTGGTCTGCTGCTCTTTTCGATCTCTATGACTCCATGAGGTCAGATTATCTCGGGGCATAAAGTGAGCTACCACAGCTATGCTGACGACTCACAACTGTATTTATCAACAGCACCTGATGACCCTGACTCTCTTGTCTCACTGACCCCCAATGTCTTACTTGTGTTTCTAAATGGATGAGTAGTCATTTTCTCAAATTAAATAAGGAGAAAACAGAAATTTTGTAGAATTTTAATAGAGTTGTAATGACGATGAACAATGTAGGGTATGGATCTGAGGCAGAGTGCAATATGTCAGTATGAAGACATTTTTTTTCAGCAACATTCCTTATGCCTTTTATCTCTGACTGCTTCTGGAAATGAACAGTTAAGGGTTCAACAGCAAATACAAAAATCATTGGTAATAATGGACATCCCTGTGTGGCTCCACGTTCTAAACTGAAATAGTCACAATGATCCTTATTTATACAAACCAAGACTTTGGCATCACAGTCCAGTAACGTAATCCATGCCCAAACATTGAGACCAAACCCGGGTTTGCACAATGCAGTACACAAATATCCTCAAAATCAAATGTCAACTCAAAAAAACTGAACTCAAATTCAAAATTCAAAAAAACAAAATTCAACATAAAATTCAATTCAAATATCCTCATTCAACTCAAAATCCTCATCCAAACATGACAGAACCTTTGCAAACTCAGACACTTTTAGGTAAATATATTAAATTAGGAAACTGCTGGAAATTTAAAACCAGATGTTTACCTTTGGGGTATCTCAGGAACTGACTCGGTGAGAATTTATTGTGAACTGGTCTGGCAATTTAGAATCCTTGTACTTCATAAATGAAGAAATGTCAGCCAATCAAGAGACCAGTTTATGTGATGAGCTGCAGAGGACTTCAAAATTGTGGGTGAATCTTCTATGGTGCTCATATTCAATAAAAACATAAGTAAGACACAGCAGCACATGAAGCTGTGCAGAGGAGAGCAACCAAGTGCATCATGGGACTTGAGGACATGTCTGACCTGTTTAGTCCTGTTAAACCTGTTTAGTCTGAGCAGAGGACACAGCCTGTGGACCTCATCCAGGTATTTTAAATCTTCAAGGTGTTGATAAAGCAGATCCAGCAACGTTCTTTCAGCTTAAGTGTGAATGACGTACTCGAGGACATCAGAGGACATTAAGAGGAAGTCCATTTCAAGTGAAGCCAGGAAGCTGAGAGTTGTGGAACAAACTACAGAGACATGGAGCTGAAGCAGAGACCTTGAGAACCTTTAAGAAGAATCAGGAGGAGATTTGAGGAGAGCTTAGCTATGAGCTAAACAAACGGGCTTGTTGGACTGAATGGTCTCCTCTTGTTTGTCACGTTTCTTATGTTCTTATGTTGTTCTATTAATTTTCAGACCTTTTGGGCCAGATTCCATATCCACAACTGTATTTACCATCTTTTTATCTGACCTCACTATATGATGATCATGTAGTGTGGATGGTGGATTTTAATCTTCACAGAAATTTGGAAATACACACATTTTACAAATATGTTGCACAGCTCCTGGACTTGGTGGGGTTCTTTCCAATCTGTTAAAGGTCATTTCACAATCAAACGGTGTAATTATCACTCAAGATGTTGATTACATGAAATTATGTGCGATCAGTAACTACGCTTGAGTTACTTAATGAAGTGAAAACATCAGGGAATCTGTTTTCTTTTGCACATTTTATTTACATTTTAAAAACGAATGCATGACATTTTAGGATTATAAAATAAACATAATAATCAAGAGAGTCAATTGGTTTAGGCCTGTAAGAGGCCAAAACCTGAAACTTTATTTGTTCAAAATGCTCAATGGGTTAAATCACTTAGCAAAGTAAAAAAAAATAGTCACGTAGTGTCATGAATTACATATCAGAAGAAAATTACTACGAGAGTATTTTAAGTTTCTTATAGTCTGGCTAAATGTTGCAAATATCAAAATCTAAAGATCGCTGATTTCCTTTAGAGTGAAATACAGTTCTCACGCAGACTGCCAAGCTTCTGGTTGTGTTAGGCTGTTGTGTCCCACGATGTAATCGAGACAGCCATTTATATCTAAATCTGCAGAGGAATTCACTCTTCCACCAAGCTCTGCAAAAGGAAGGAGCTCTTCTTCATTCACTTGAAAAGCACACTCACTGGCACCATAGCTATAAAGGTCAGGAATATTTGAAATGATAAACATTTTATAAACAAGAAGGTCATTTTTAAAGTTGGTCTTTTAAGATCTTCAGTCTTCTTAAAACTTTCATCTTGGAACTGAAGACAAAACGTTCACGTAAGTAGCTACTACCATCCACTTGAAGTATCTTAAAAATGGCAATCACATTTTCCATTAATACGTCATGGCTGAAACTAGTCCACGTGTTCAAAATAATAAAAGCAAAAACACGTTTCTGTTCTGACATAAAGTATACGCAGATTCCTGAAACTCTCTGCCACATTAGTGGTAGGCAAATGTAAAATAAAGAACACAAATGTGAAATAGTTAAAAGTGGTTTACAAAATAAAAATCCCTGGGTGGTAAACTGTAAACTACGTTTGGAACTCCACCTGGACATGTTGTAAGTCTGGATGGCCTTATCCTATGGAGGTTCCAAGTCTCCAGAAGTTCATCAAGGTCTTTCTGCAGAACATGCGTAAAGCAACACCGTAACAAACACTTAAGTTCATGACTACCATTACAATGACCAGCATCTTGGAGATCACCAAGTAACTCTAACCAAAGCTGTACCCTAGAAAAAGAAGATATTGGTGTGATGTAAGATTCCTTCTGTGAATCAATTGTCAAACCTCAACAAATACTCCTCACCTTCCTTTACTTAAAGAAGACAATAAAGCCTCTATGTGCTGTCTGCTGACTGAGGGACCAGACATAGGACTTGCTAGTCCTGCAAAGTAGTCTGTGTGATGGCAACGACTAGTACACTGAATTACTGCAGTTATTCCATTCTCAGTTCTTAGTCTCATGGCCACAAATCCAAGAGATTACACACAGACAGTCCAGAGAGTATTGGGCAATGACAGCAGGACTGGTGTTTGTAGGTCCACAAGCAAGCCATAAAATCTTTCTAGAAATCTCATCCACACAGCCAGGTAAAGCAAAACCACATGGCTTTAGCTTGTCATACCCATCAAGGTGCCAAATATAATTGGGACCCATGGAGTGATATGTACAGTATGGCGAGTGAATCGGCGATGACTTCTTAACTCAGGCCCTCTTGGATTAACGGCAGACAGCAATCTCATATCATCAGACCTTTTTACAGACAGCCTGTGTTTTATTTTCAGTATCTGCCACATTGTGTGAAGGCCAAATAACTGACCTGGCCCTAGCAGCTCGTGCTAAAGAGCACATCTCACATCTCTCACAGATGAATAGTTATTTCTTATAGAAAAACCAACTTGTCTTCATTTGTACGAATGCTGTAATGAGTTCTGTGAAGTTTTAGGAAGTCCAATATGATATCATATGAGTGGTTCTGGTGAGAATACTAAATAATGAATTCATTATCAGAGGTTGTTGATGATGGATCACACACTGGAGAACTTCTAGAATGATGTTGTGTTTCATTTCTTTCAGTAATCTCCGGATTATGCCTTCCACAAGATGAACAGGTATGCAAATCCTGCACATGTTCACCGCAAAATATACTATACATAATAACAGTATAATGCTTTTAATAGTAAAGTTATAATAAAGTTTGTCAGGTCCTTTATAAGTAAAGTGAAAATGTAAATAAATAGTCAATTTCAGAACAACACTACGATATTCATCACTGCTATGCTGTTTTTATTTCAAAACAAGGATTTTCATTTTATGGTAGTGCTTTAGTTAATATTCATGGGTCACAACTCCAGAGACCTGCAGGGGCCATTTTTAAGCTGCCTATTTTGAGTCTGCACATTCCCCCAAAGTCTCTGTTGGGTTTTCTAATTATTCTGATTTCCTCTCCTATTCTAACAATATGCCTGGTGTAGTAACTTCCATCTGTCCTTTATCCACTAACTCTTGTCTGCATGTTCTGTCCATTAAGGACTATGAAGGACATGTCTAACTGCTCATTTGACATATTTCACATTTCTCATATACAGTTCTATTCATGTAATGATAAGCGATCCCAGTCAGTAACAACCTCCTGATCTGTGTGGTGACGTGCAGCTCTCCTCGTGAGATTTGGAAAAGTTGCTGATGTGGCCTTTCAAACAGAGAATGGAGTTTGATTTCTCTCACATCATCCATATACAATGTATGAAGGAAATATTACAGGCCGTGATATAGCCCTGTCAGTCTGAAACCTTTTACATGAAATGGTATTTATTTATATTCACATGGATTGTTTTTTAGTTTGCTTGAATTAAGGAGGACTTTTTTTACTCTTAATGAAACACTACCAGTATGTTGTAATAATATTAATAACATTTGAATTACTCTTATTTGAAAGGAAATCATTTAGGATACATCCAGTTACCGGACTGAAAGCAACAATTGTGAAGAGAATTGTAAAGATGTGTCTTATAAACATTAGATCATTATATTTTTTAATTAATTAGGGCTTGCTTTTAAACATTTTCATTATGTCACTGGACACGTAAAGGAATTCCTTGTTGTCCCGAACAAGTAATACTGTGAAATATCCAGAACTGTCCAACTTACGGACACTCGGAGCACATAGAAGTCATCAACAGGAGGGCTGATTTTCTGTCTCTTTTGCTGCTATTCCTCTCCACTGACACAGCACCCGATCGAACAGAAATTCACCGAGGAGCACCATGTTAGATTAGAAATAAATTATGTTTTTAAAAAGAAATACTTAACTCTTTCATGGGAAAAAAGGCAATGGATGGCTCCTGTTTATGTACACACTCCTATACTTACAATGGGGACTGTGATTGTCAACAATTTCATTTTAAAAAAAATGCCGTAGTATTTATTAACTTTCTCTCACTCAGCACGCCACTTAACCAGAAACTTTCTCAGTGGACTAACAGACAAACATTCCCACCAATCAGTGTTTTCCTTTTGTCTGGCCAAATGTACCTACCATTTCTGTACAAATTAATTTGTCGTCACCCCTCTGATTGTGAGCGCGTCACCTTATTTAATTGTTAGGCTCCACATTTAATTGTACGCGTCACCTCATTTGAATGTGAATGTCACCTTTTTTAATTGTGCGGCTTCACATTTAATTCTGCATGTCACCTCATTTGAATGTGCGCGTCACCTCATTTGAATGTACGCGTCACCTCATTTGAATGTACGCATCACCTTGTTTAATTGTGTCCGTCACACCTTTAAGTTTTTTGTCATTTGTCCTTTGGGGGCACCGTAGATGTCAGGGTCTGATGACTTAAATAAGATACACCGGTGTGAGGCCGATAAGACTTGAGTGACCAGAATGTGTCACCAGAAGGTGTATGAAAGACCTAAAAGTGAGAGGAGACCAGGCTAATAAGCCCCTCTTCTTGTTCTTCATCTCCCAGTTGTCAGAGTTTGCTGTTGAGTTTCTCTGGTCTTTGAGTGTCTTTTCTCTCCATCTCTCAGAGACATCCACACAGAAGGTAGCAGACGTACAGACACAGCACAATGAAGCCCCTGACAGCAAAAACCTTGCAGCCACTGCAGCAGCCCATAACTGACCCCCAGTGTAGAGTATCCAGAAAAAGTCAATGAAAAAAGTATGAAAAATGAACAAAGTCCAGAAACACAGGCGTACTTAGTGACACTGAGCCAGTCGAGAGCCACCAGGTCACCCGCCAGCCATGTGTTTGGAAGTGAAAGAAACTAGCAGACATGGAGGAGACCAGAGAGCAACTGAAAATGAACTGACAGGAGGCCAACTTGATGCTTATTGTTCTTTATTGTTCATTAAAGCTCAAGCATTATTCAATTTAAAAAAATCAAAGCTTTCATATGTAATTGACTGGACAGAAATACATGAATTAGCACAATTAGTGTTGTTTAATATGGTGATTCATTAAACCAGTCACAGATATCTGCTGTTGATTCTCTGTGTTATGTATATCAGGTCTGACCTTTGACCCTTTACCACGTTCTTCATACAAACAAAAGGCAATTCAAGATGGCAGTCATAATCATCACACATCCCTGCAGCTGGAAAAGAACAACAAAAGTAAATGTGCACAAAACTAATGACGTGTTGAGCTAACAGAGCACTGAGCAGGAGTGGACAGTCACTGAATTGGGGGTCTCAGCAGCCATACTTCAAATCTTCACATATAACACTCTATTTTATTTTTTTTTTTATTTCTTTCCTCTGCCTGACCCCACTGTATGGCGTGGCTGATCTGTGCCCACATAAAAACAGAGCTAATTAATTCATTTCTTAAGAATAAGAGTAAGACTCATTGAATAAGATTCAAGAAGAGGGTTTAGAAAATGGATTAAGGTCATTACTGGATTTTAAATGTCAACCAAAATCATTTTGCTTCCCATTTTTAGAGAACCACACCTTACTGCTTGAGTTTGTTTGTCTCTGTGCCCTTCTGTCCATTACATTATCAGTTAAAGCCATTCCAGCATCTCATGTACAGTAAGTGTACTTGAATTATAAACAGCGGTGGTATGGTGGCACAATGGTGTGCGATGCCACCTCAGAACTCCAGTGCCCAGGGTTTGAAGCCTACAATATGCTGTGTGCAGTTTGAAAGTCCTCGCCATGTCTGCATCTTCTTTTTCTCTCCTGCCACTTCAGTTTTCCTACCACATCCCAAAGGCGAGCATCTCAGGCTAATTGTTGGCTCTAAGATGTCACTAACAGACTGGCTCTGGGTGTGTGCCCACGTGTGCCCTCTGGTATCCTGTATTCCCATTCAGTGATGGCTCCTGTCCTGTATCTGATGTTTCCAGAAGGCCCTCCAGCTCACTGTGGTGTTGTCTTGGATTACGCAGATATAACATTGATGGACACAATGAAGTGGCTAATCGGTGACACTGTACACTACAATACATTGGCTTGTGCTGTGCTTTAAACTGTAAGAAAGACAAGCGACTTGTTAGAAACATCAAGGATTGAAAAAAAGAGCTAAATAAATAAGAAGTTTCTAAGAAGCTAACATCTTCTCCAAGTAAATACTGTAGTACACTGTAACAGAAAAACAACATCTCAGCAGCGTTGGGTTAAAACAGGAATTAACTCTGTAAGGATGCCAGTTTGACACAGGGCACACTTCCACACACACTGACACTCCAGCAAAGTGGGCGAATGGAGATTCTCAAAGCAAACGAACTTTGGCGTCTTTAGCATGTGGTGGGGGGACCCACAAATCCTGTCCAGGCTGGGACACAAACTCAAACCCCTTTAGGTGTGAGACAGCAGTGCAACCCATTGTGCCAGCATGCCACACATGCACTCAAGAGCCCAACTTGCCATTCAGACTGGTGCAGATTTCCATCTGTTTCTGTGAGGAGGAGGAAGCACATGCTAAGATCCTTATCTGAACTCAAGATTAGGAGTGAGCTGGTGGGCTTGAAGTGCCAGCTCTATCAGAGTTTAGCACACCACCACTGTGATGGTTTTCATCTTTAAACTCTCCTTCACGCCAGTAACACTCTGTAATTGAAACCACAGAAGCAGCACAAGGTGTTTGTGTTTTGAGTTGCTGTCATCAGTCAGACATTTCTGAGTATCCAAGTGTCAGCAGATTGTGAAGACGTACCATTGAAGTTGGTCATCAGACAGTGTTCAGTGCCACACAGGTTGTCTGATTGACCAGCAGCCCAGTTCTGATAACCAAAATTGGACAGATCATACCAAAACCAACTGCCTTCCTAAACAAAGTCAAGAATAAAAACAGCATAAGTTGGTTGATGTTTTGTTGTCCCCCAACCAGCCCAGTCCACAAGACTCCCTTCAGCAGTCTAATGCCCCCCTCTTAGTAACTGCTCTGGTTTTGTTCCTCAGACTTTCTCCTCATACGTTCATATTTTGCAAAATAAAGTTGGAGTCGGGTAGTTTGACAGTTTCCTTCTATATGACTGTATGTTTGTTGCATAAAGCAAATGACCAACTAAATGACTGAGGAACCAGCGATCAAAGAGGCCTGAAACTGGACAAACACTTCAAATCTGAGTGTAGTGCACTCACAACATTAAGGGGTAAGCAGAAACAGATTAAGGATAACGACAGTTGTGTTGTACTGCCAGGGTCACTCCCTGAGGTGGACCTCACTGAGGTAGACTTGAATGTCACTGTACAGACATGGACAAATGTGTTAGTACCCCTCCAAGACAAAAGACGAACCTACCCAAATAACTTGAAACTGATCAAAGTCATTGGCACTCATTATTGTTTATTTCATATTTAACAAAAATCAGACTTTGCTTTAAAGTTTTAATTCAACAGAACATTTCAAATAATAACACAAATGAAAATGGCCTGGACAAAAATGATGTTGGGACCCTTAATCTAATATTTTGTTGTACAACCTTCAGAATTTGCTATCCATGAGACATCTGCACATGTCCACAGGTCATTTGGACCACTGTTCCTGAGCAAACTGCTCCAGCTGGGTCAGGTTTGAAGGGGTCTTCTCCAGACTGCATGTTTCAGGTCTTTCCAGAGATGTTTGATTGAATTCAAATCAGGGATCCTAGAAGGTCTCTTCAGAACAGTCCAATATTTTGTTCTTCACCATTCTGTACATTTTGACTCATTATCCTGTTGGAGGATCCATGACCTGGGACTGCGTCATTTCATTCCAGAATGTTGTGAGCCTTCTCCGTGTTTCACAGTAGGTCTGCTGTTCTTTTCTTTGAAAGTTTCATTTTCTTATTTGTGGACATGGAACTGATGTGACTTGTCAAAAAGTTCCAGTTTTGTCTCATATGTCCATAGGACATTCTTTCAGATGCATTGTAGCTTGTCAATGTGCATTTTAGCAAATTCCAGTCTGGCTTTTTTATGTGAAGTCTTCCTGGGTCTTCTTCCATTCAAACAGTAACAAGATGTTGCGATCAGACCCTGATAGATCTTGACCTTGGAGTTCACCTTGTATCTCTTTGGAGTTGTCCTTGGCTTTTGTCTCTGCCATTCTCACTATCCTACTGTTCATTCTGGAGTTGACTTTCCTCTTACGGCCGCATTCAGGGAGGTTGCCTACAACCTCTTTATAATATTTACAACTGTTGTCACAGGAACATCAAGCTGCTTGGAGGTGGTCTTCTGCCTTTGCCTTTCACAAGCTCGTCTATAAATGACTTTGTGATCTCCTCAGACAGCTCTCTCCTTTACTTTCTCTACTCCATGTTCAGTGTTGGACACATGATGATACCAAACAGCAGAGTGATTGATGACTTTTCTCCATTTAAATTAGCCGAATTACTGATTGCACCATTGGAGACACATGTGATAAAAATTCAGGAAAACAGCAAATTGGAAATATCACTCAGATCTGATTATTTAGGGTTTTTTCATGGAGGACCACACAGGCGTGACCAGGCAATTTTAGAAGATCCTTGTAGCATAAGTGTAACGGCTGACCCAATCATCCTGAACGGCAGCTACACCACCAAGACGCTTGGCCTGGCAAGATGAGGAATGACAAGCCGTACTTCTTCCAAATAAACTTCCCTAGTCGACGGTTAAATAATCATAAGGCATCCAGTTGGTAAAATAATAATAATGGCTGTATATATTAATAGTGACAGGAAACAAAACAGCAAAACAATATATAATTCATTCCCTTCAAAGCTCCCTCATTACACTCCAAAAGTGCCCTGCAGAATAGATAGATAGATAGATAGATAGATAGATAGATAGATAGATAGATAGATAGATAGATAGATAGATAGATAGATAGATAGATAGATAGATAGATAGATAGATAGATAGATAGATAGATAGATAGATAGATAGATAGATAGAATAATATAATAATAAAAGGTTCAACCAAAAAAATATACAACAAAAGCCCTCCGTTGCCCCCACACTGAACATGAAACAAAATGACACACAGGGAAAACAAAGCGTCTACGAAAGTCCAAAGCTTAAACGGAGGATGAGTAATGGTAGTGACCCTGGTTCATTTGTAGAAGTGTCCTACGGCAATATACGGACAACAATGGCTTGCTCCTATCCCAAATGACAAAAAACAGTCTCACTGTTCTTGATCCTTTGTGTCTCTGCGTGATCCGGAACCCCGGGGTTTTTCCGTTGTATTGGTGAAATTGTCCAGACTGGCATAGAAAGCGGCAAGCAGGAGAATGTGGCGGTGATCGTTGTTCTTTTCTTGGCTTTGTGATGAGTTGTCAGTGTGGAAACAACACAGGTGTCATCTCTCCTTCCCTCTTAATCTTTAAGTAGTGCTGACCCAGATGCAATTGATGAGATTGACAGGACAAACTATCACGAGGGGCCACGGTTCCATGGTGTTATCCTTCCCCCTTTGTTTGCAGGGGACAATATTTACACAGACACACAAAGATCACATAAACAAGACAACGCTACGAAAGACACGACTCGGCACAATACAGTTTAAGACGATGTTCATCATGTAGCACCGCTACACAAGCAATACTTAATCTCTGGACCCACTTGCTTTGCTTTATTTGATGACATCTCATAGGCATGGAGGTACACAGGGGACAACTGCTTTTCATTTCTACCCGTTTCAGTTGGCATATAGAACTTGTGGTAAGGAGACCAACAAATTTGTCCACATCTGTACATAAGTGTGCTTGAAAGTGTTCATATTATGGTTTATGAATTTGCTACCTTAAATTAGCGAAGTCCTAACATTTTTTAAGTATATGGAAAAATATGAAGAGAATAATTGGTACAAAAGTGAAACAAAATGAAACAAGAAACAAAAAGTGAAAATGCAAACAAAGATGATGGAAACAACAGTGAACAATGTGTACAGTAAAGATATCGGTAGAAAAAAACAAAGATGAACATTCGAGTGCGTGCACCACAAAAATCCCAGGAGCCTTTTTTCAAATAACTCAACCTTGGGGAGACCAAAACTAAGCGCTGAGTGGCTGAAATGAGCTTGTGGTCAGAGTGTCTGGGGTCACTTTGTGTGATAGGGTGGGGAACAAAACAACACACAAGGAGCCTGGTGAGGTGATAACGGATTGAGTTAGCTCTGCTGCTGTGTCGCTCCCACAGAAGGCACATCAAGCTTGGCACATTGAGTGACGTCTGTGAGCAGACCTTGGAGGAACTTCATCTCTTTAGGGCACTTAGGAATTCCACAAATGACGATGGAGTGCAAGTATCTGGACTGTTTAGATGGACATGTGGCCAATGTGACCCTCTTTAGGACACGTAAGTGAATGAGTGGCCAAACATGGGATGATGTAAGGGTTGAAATGTAAGTGTAAATATAACAAGCAAAATATGAGAGTCCATAATTAAAAATGTCAAATGCTAGTAAGCTAACAGCAACATGAAGTGGATGATGAGGCAGTTAGAAGGTAAGCAAGAAATGTGGAACACGGGCAAAAGCACTGGCAAAGAACTTGGTAAACATTCAAACCAAATACTAAGCTGAAAGGTCTGAGACACATGAGTTAAAACGAGGACAAGGAACAGGAATTATAAAAGGCTTCAGCAAACAGAGCATCAAGAACCTTTTCAAGTGAGCCACCAAACAGAAGTGGAAAATCCCCAGGTGTCCACAAAGCAATGGAGATGCACAGTGAGAGGCGAGTGTGGGTTGATAATACGCGTAAATAGTTTTACATCAGTTGTAAAGTTATTTTAAAACGTATAGGCAACAAGTACTTAGTTTTGTGTACATCATTTTAACTTTAGGGTTAGTGACTATTGTTGCCTGTCATAGTTGTAGTATTATAATGAAAATAAGGCAAAAAAATCAAGAAACATGGAGAGTCATCAATCAGCACAGCAGCCTGTCTTTAGGCTGTGGGAGAAAACGACATAAACTGGGAAAATGTCCCAGAAATCTGAGTGACTGAGAATTCTACACTTCTTAGGTTATAATCAGATGTGAGGAAACATCGCCGAGCAGAACAGCACCTGGATGGTCCATTAAAATAAATAAAGAAGGTTTTAAGGTTTAAATCAGGAAAATCAGTGGCCCCAAAACAAGTGTGAGGGTTTGACATGTCGGCTCTGGGAATCAGGGTTGTTATAAATTGGTTTGCTTCTTTATTATGTACTGAGGCGAGGTTTCCTCCAACATTATAACAATGTAACTGAAGAAAGAAAAAGGTCAGAAATATTTATGAGGCGTTGAACGTTATCAGTTTGGTCGGTGAAACAAATGCGTTTTATCAAAACAAGGCCACGTGTGTTAAGAAAGCACTAACATTTGAAGACAGTCCTAAAAAGATTACAATAAGAACTTTGAGCCTTCTGGCAAATGTCTACAAAATGTGTCAGTTTAGTGACTCGATGGACAATCAACAAAACTGTCAAGAGCAGCAGAACTGCTGAATTCACTTCAAATCCAAGAAACCATCGCCCTTAAACCTCAGGACCCTCTTGGCAGCCGTCGTCAGGGTGCAGGACTGTGTAAAAGCTGTGTCATGACAGACATTAGCTCTATCAGCACGTGGTGTGCCAGCTGACAAATCACTTTACACAAGAAGTAGAACTGCAGAAAGCCTTTGTTTAGTTTTATAACCGTCATTTGGAGCTGCAAAAGAAATCTGTAGAAAGTTCTCAACACACACACAATGTGGGTACTGGCAGAGCTTCTGGTTGGGCAGAGAATGGGCAGAGAATGAGGGACCAGGAATTGAACCAACCAAAGTCATGAGATGAACCCACCGAAACCAAAACCAGGATATCAACAATAGCAGTCATCAGAACCAAATCACTAAACCAAAATCCTAGTCAAGAACATCAAAGCAAAGTAGCAGACAGAATACTCTTCTAAGAATGGACTCTAAGGTTTTATGTAACACCCTCACTCTTGTTTTTTTCTGCATTGAAACACCAGCTTATACAGAATATTATCTGTCACGCATCAAGTTCTTGCTACCTGCCAGTCTTAGCTGTCCATTAATCCGATGATGCTGTCCATCCAGTTGTCCATCTCTGCTCTCCCTCCTGTGTGAACGCTGTTGGGAGAGCAGCCCTATTTGGAAAAGGCAGACCCGGGGGCACGATGGACAGGGGAATTACCTTCCAGACACAGTGGTTTGGCAATGATGGTGAAGTCTTGCCAGCCTCTTCTCCTCTTGTTCATGGGTCCGTTGTTGTTAGAAGTGATGGACTCCTTTGATTATGGCCCACCTCCAAAGCATGTGATCCCCAGCAAGTGTTTCAAGCCACCTATGTGCAATGGCGCAGGCCTTGACAGAACGCTTCAGGCCCTCCTTCCAATGTTTCTTGAGCCCACCCTGAAGTCAGGATCCTTTCACAAATTCACCATACAGGACCATCTGAGGGAGTTGAGACTCATCCATGCAGATGAGCAACCCACATCCAAAATAGCAATGTTCAAAAATGGAACTGTGATCTTTTGAAAACATAACAATAAGATAGGAAATAGAAAAACTAAATATAAAAACAAAATAACAATAAAATTGAGTTCTCTATCTTCTAAACCTTTAAGAAAAATACCACAAAATAAGGTACAGCAGAAAACGTCATTAAACATCACTCAGCTTATTTCTTTTGGCACAGGCAGTGATTGATAACTTTTACTAAATGGTCCCTTTGACATCTACACACTCCTGATAGTTCTCCTCTCCTGTCCTCACAGACTCAATGCTCATAACGCTAACTGGCACTGTGCTCTGCCACCAGACACCAAAGTTGTGGGGCATACAGTAGGGAAGAAAACTCAGGTGACCTTATGGGTCTGAAGGTTTAAGTGGCCATTCCAGGGTTCTGAACCCATCAACGGATAATGGAGTTAAACAGGCCTGGCCAAGATGTGTAGACCTGGAGCTCCTATAGACCACCACTCTCTACTTGTCCTGCTTACCCTTCAATCAAACCTCTAAAATGGATCCTTCTGCCTGAACCTCTGTAGACAAAAATAATGTAGGCGAGCAATGTTGGTGGTCCTGGAGGGCTGCGGTGTTTCCAACTTAGTCGTTAATTAGACACCAATCATTATAAATAGCAGATTTGATTTAACTTCTTGGCTTATTAATATTTTAACTCTGATATGTCAGCTCATTCTTAAATCATAGATGTTTTCCTTCTCAAGGGTATCATCTAAATGATCTGATCCTAAGTTACTAGTATTGTCCGTATATAGACCTCCTAAATACAATGCATCTTTTTATGAGGAATTCTTAGACTTAGAGTCAATTTTAATAATTAACTATGACAGGTTCCTAATAGTTGGTGACTTTAATTTTCATATCGATAATCAATGTGACCTAAAAGCAAAAGAATTCCTGAACCTCCTGTACTGTTTTGATCTGAGCCAGCATGTTATTCAGCCAACACACAAAGGGGGGCACACGGTGGACTTAGTGATTACTAAAGGATTAAATGTGGATATGAAGCAAATCGTGGATATCGGTTTATTAGACCATTTTCTCTTACTATTTAATATAGAAACACTGATAGATAAAATTAATGAGAAGCATATTGTTAAAAAATGCTTCTTTGATTCATCTGAAGCTTTTTTTTTGTTCTTTATTTTGCCTTATACAATTTCTTGTATTAGGAATTTGTTAGTTTTCGTATACCCCATGGGGTCAGAGTGTAGGGTCAGCCGTTGTACAGCACCCTGGAGCAATTACAGGTTAAGGGTCTTGCTCAAGGGCCCAGCAGAGTAAGATCTCTTTTTGGCAGTGACGGGGAATCGAACCAGCAACCTTCTGGATACCAGCACAGATCCTTAGCCTCAGAGCCACCACTCCACCCTAAACGCTGCTTCAAAGTTTATAAACATTTTAACCCTTAAACTGCCACATACTTGGGGGGGGTTAATGCACCCCTGGATGCCAAATACTTTTATGCTGCATTTTTTAAGTAAACGTCACACTTCACAAACAAAAAGTGAAATTTTAATGGAACACATTTTTTTCATGTAAAGAGCATCACAATTACTGCAACACTGATCATTTTACACACTGCCAATGAACAATAATAACTATCAAAAAAACTACTGCAACAATCTATTATTATATGTACAAGGTACAACTGACACCATTGATGAAATTCAGTAAATCACAGAGCCAACTGCGCTTGAACTGGCTGCACACAAGCACATAGAGGTAAACGCTGAATCTTGCTGGCCAGTCTAGTGCAGTGGCTGAATCCCAGGGACAGTGATGCTGCAGTACTGCAGGGGGCAACAGTGGTCATGAGCTGGCTGCTCAACGAATGTACGGCACAGACTGATCAGCTCCGGTGTGCTGGCAAATTGCACTGGGAAACGACTATAGCTGGTTGCGGCGTTTAATAAAAATGTACGTCACTGAATATACTCAGATACAGCATGTTGGCAAATTGCACTGGGAACCAACTTTAGCCGATTGCAGAGTTCAATGAATGTACGTCGCCGAATATACTCGGCTCCGGCATGCTGCCAAATTGCATTGGGAACTATAGCCGGTTCTGACAGTTTAAGGGTTAAGCATCCAGTCCGTTTGTAGTGCTTACTACAATAGTGACAATGATGTAAATAATAAAGTGGAAAATTTTAAGTGACAGCTGCCGCTGACATTGTTTCTGTTGAAAAGACAGTTAAAAAATCCTCCAGCACTGTTACACCATGGAAGACCCAAAGAGTGTTTGCTTTAAAGAAAACATGCCAGATAGCTGAGTGTAAATGGAGTAAAACTAAATCTATAGTTCACTATGAAATATTGAAGGCTACAATAACAGAATACAACAAAATAGTCCATCTTGAGAGGCAGTGTTACTTCCCTAAAATTACAAATAACTAGCTGTGTAAGCCTGTACTGTAAAAAGCCCAGGGTCCTAGAAACTATTGAAATCGTCAGAAAAAAACTGAAATGCAGAGATGTCAATTGAAAGGAACTACTCTGGGCGTCTCTCTCCTACAAGGATTCGCTTTAGCCGACGTACTTGTATCACATGTGCATTAGCGGCATGAGGAAAAGTAAAAGGGATACTGTCTTGCCGATGTTAGTGGCTAAGCGACTTTGTCTTTCTTCTGAGGTTTCGTTTTGCTGACATGCTGGCCCCGCTTGTGAATATTAGCGGCTAAGCGAGTTTTCTGTTTCCTCGGCGGTGGAGCCCTTACCCCATCTCCACCTCTCACTTATGGGCTGGACAGATACACACACACTTCCATGCGTTGACGTTTATATATAAGACGATACTAGTAATCAGAGAGGTTTATTCTCTACTATTGATCGCTTACTAAACCCAGGTCACTCAATGGAATGCCTCCAAAAAACTTCCAGTTAAACTTGTGAGGCTTTTGCTATATTTTTTAATCAAAACATTAATGATATTAGAAATAATACAGTTCATCTTCCCAGTACTGATCCTATTAAATCATGGTTTTCCATTTTAAGCAAATGAACTTCTTTTACCAGGATAGATTTACCCAATCTATGTAGAATAATTTCTCAACTGAGACCCTCCACCTGCGTTCTTGACTCAATACCAACAAGCTTTTTCAAAGAAGTACCCAATGCTAGTGATAGTGTTCTTGACATAGTAAACTGACTCATCATTAGATATGGGGGTCTTCCCAGACTGTCTTAAGAGTGCTGTTGTTAAACCCCTGCTCGAGAAAAAAAATCTCGACTGTATTAGAATATTTCAGACCTATTTCTAACCTGCCTTTATTTAGCAAAATCCTAGAAAAGGCAGTCATTATGCAGCTAAATGATCACTTGAATAAACATTCTGTTCTTGACAAATTTCAGTCGGGTTTCAGAATAAATCACAGCACAGAAACTGCACTCATTAAAGTAGTAAATGACTTGTGGGTAAATGCAGACAGAGGCCGTTTATCTGTTCTCATTCTCTTAGATCTGAGTGCTGCATTTGATGCCATTGATCACAATATTCTTAGAAATCGCATTAGTCAGTGGGGGGGCATCTCTGGCAGGGTCTTAATTTGGTTTGAGTCTTATCTGGCAGGTAGAAAATTCTTTATTATTTGTGGTGATTATACTTCAAAGACACATGATATTCTATATGGGGCAGCACGGTTCGCTTCCCGGGTCCTCCCTGCGTGGAGTTTGCATGTTCTCCCCGTGTCTGCAAGGGTTTCCTCCCACAGTCCAAAGACATGCAGGTTAGGTGCATTGATGGGTCTAAATTGTGCTTGGTGTGTGTGTGTGGGTGTGCGCACACTGCGGTAGTCTGGCACCCTACCCAGGATTTGTTTCCTGCCTTGAGCCCTTTGTTGGCTGGGATTGGCTCCAGCAGACCCCCGTGACCCTGTGTTAGGATATAGCGGGTTGGATAATGGATGGATGGATGGATATTCTATTTGGTGGTCCACAAGGGTCTCTCCTGGTCCGCTGCTCTTTTCAATCTCCATGCCTGCATGAGGTCAGATTATCTCAAAGCACAAAGTGAGCTAACACAGCTTTGCTGACGACACTAAGCTGTATTTATCAACAGCGCCTGATGACCCCGACTCTCCTGTCTCACTGACCCCCAATGTCTTACTTGTGTTTCTGAATGGATCAGTAGTCATTTTCTCAAACTAAATAAGGAGAAAACAGAAATCTTAATAATTGGCAAAAATGGATATAGTGAAGGTATTGGAAATAAACTTGATCCATTAGGCTTAAACGTCAACACAGAGGTAAAGAATTTAGGGGTAATTCTTGACTCTGACCTAAATTTTAAATCACATATTAATCAGATTAGTAGGACAGCATTTTTTCACTTCAGGAATATAGGAAAAGTTAGATCTCTTATAACTTTGCAAGTCGCTGAAAAATTAAATCACGCTTTTGTTTATAGTCGACTAGATTACTGAAACTCACTCTTCTCAGGACTACCCAAAAAACACATTAATCATTTACAACGAGTGCAGAATGCAGCTGCTAGAATCTTAATCTTAGGAAAACAAAATCTGAGCACATCACACCAGTCTGAGCGTCACTACACTGGTTACCTGTGCCATTTAGAATTGACTTTAAAATACTGCTTATGGTTTACAAAGCCTTCAATAATCTGCTCCATCTTATATTTCAGGATGCCTGTCACCTTACACTGCAAATCGTAACCTTAGATCTTCAAATGAGGGTCTGCTTAGAATTCCAAGAGCTAAACTTTAAAGAAGTGGTGAGGTGGACTTTTGTTGTTAGGCACCTAAAATCTGAAATAGCTGACCGATAGAAATTCGCCAGGCTAATATGGTGGAGCAATTTACAAACTGCTAAAAATCCATTACTTTAACATGACTTTCTCATAGATACATTTTAGTGTATCCCTGTTAAACTATTTGTGCATTGAATTATTATTTTTATCAAGGCTCCACAATCCGTACTGACCCCTACAATTCTCTGCTGTTTTTTCCGTTTTTCTGCAGTAGTGATCTGCGCCACTACCACCTGATCAGGGCACCATGCAGTCCCTCCATTGATGGATTGAAGGCCAGAAGTCCACATGACCATCATCATCAAATTCTTTCACATCATGTCTGAAAGCCATCAAACACACGTTTATTTTCCTTCTTCAATACACCACAGTCCCGCACAGCACACTGTGCTCCTTCCACCAATCACCTTGATACCGGGCCTTTCTCTCACTGTCTGTGGGCCGCCTTTTCCTCTCTCCATGGGAGCTTCGTCCTGCTCCCACTCCCGACTCCAGCTCTCTGATTGGAGGGAGGCGGCCCCTTTTATTCTCACCCGGATGGGCTCTAGGTGCTCCGTCTGACGACACTTACTGGTGTGGCGGAAGTGTCAGGAGAGCACCCGGAAGCACTCCAGGTGTCCCTGGGAAGATCATTGCCCATGTTCCTGGGTGTGGTGGAAGTAGATGGTTCCTGGGCTCTCTGAAGCTCGGGGCACCCCCTGGCGGTGACCGGAGGCCCCAACGGGCTTGAGCCTCCTTGCACCTCGCCCGTGGTCCTCTCAAGCTCCAGGGAGGTTGCACCCTCATGCCCCGGAGGACGAATACGCCACCTCCCGGTCCTTCCAGGCGTCCCGGCTGGGTCTGTCCCCCAGCCTCCTGCGACAATTGAGATCATTTATATTAGGTAGAATGCCCAGCTGGAGCTGGGTAGTCTCTTGGCCTTGAAGCCGCTGCAGATTTTGTATTTTTCTCCAGTCCATCTGGATCCTCTTGGCCATCTGACTTTACTTTATTCTTTGTTACTTAATGTTGTCTAATTTGATTTTTGTTTCACATAAACCTTTCTTTCTATCTTTCTTCATCTTGTAAAGCACAATGAGATACACCATTTGTATCAAAGTGGTCTTTATAAATACATGTTGTTGTTTTCATAGCAGCAGCTGTTCCAGTGGATCTTCTCGAGCTTCTTGCAGGACCTGCAGCACAGGCCCTGGTTTTAGTGACACAGACTTCTTTTCTTCCATGATTTGTGCTCAGAGTACTCAGCACTAGATTCCTGCTGTAAAGCCGTCCTTTCACTGTCCTGGCGTCCACACAGACGACGTGCTTTGACAGGCCAATAAACACCTTTCTTTATCCAAAACTCGACAGACTGTAGTTTCTTTGTCCACAGGTTTATTGGGATTGAAAGGGTGAAACTAAAACAGAGAAAAAAGATACAAAGCACTAAGTGACTTTATATTAACCAACAAACATGTCATTCAAATGTAAATTACTGTGCCATTATACACAAATAAACCTCTAAAGGAGTAACTTCTGTCTGCTAATATTTATAAAAGGAAAGGTAACTTTAAAGTAAAGTAATACATGTGAATGATGATATCACAAGTATGAAGATGTCGTCAGATGACAGAGGACTGTGACTGGTGTGCTTCCATGCACAGGAACAGCAGCCTTCCTGAATCGAAACTAAGTTCCTGATTACGTCACATGACAGGAAGCAAGGGGAAGGTAGGGAAAATACCAGATATACACACTAGATGGAGCTAAACAGCAAATCTTAATAAAATGAACAGAAGTCATAACAGAACACACGGCCATGGCCACTGAGACCTCACCTCTTCTGGCCAGGACGGTATACACAGTATTTGAGAGCTCCTGGAAGATGGCGTCTCAGTCTGAGGATCACAGTCCTGCATGATGGAACTCCCTGACCCAGAGAGACAGCAGATGTATTAGAGAAGTGTAGAAGAAGAATGTTCTCCTCAGCACCATGTATTTTGTGTGTTTAGTAAATTAGAATCTTTATAATAACTATTTTGTAACTTGCCAGTGAGAGACACTTTGGCTTATGAACTAACAAAAATATGTTATTCCAGGGTTCAGGAGAAATAGTGTCCAGATGAATAAAATGTAAGCTGTTTCTTGTTTTTCCCTTTCTCAGAGTGAATGTTTCAGGGACAAGGTCACAAGGCTGCAGAAAGTACATGTGGTTTATGCAAAGGCGTCTCTCCTGTGCTTAGCTTCCAAAACACAGATAATGCTTAGCTCAACAGACATATTGTTTAACTTTACTGTTTTGATAAGAATGTTCTTTCTGTCTTATTAATCATGAGATGCTGAAGTATAAAAAACCCCTCCTGGCTTTTGATCAGGGTTCAATTGAGCTTTGCGGCAATAAGTTATACTCTTTTGAATCTCTACTTACTGCGACTCCGAATGAATAAATAAAGTGAATTGAGAAAATATTATCTGTCTGCTTTCCAGTGTGCCTTTTTCGTCCACAGAAGCCACATTGACTGCAAAGGCTTTTGGGATATCACAGAGGCCTTACAGTGCAGCCATGAAGGAAGAACCACAAAACTAATATCTGGACCTGGAACGCCATTTGCACTGTCTGTTCAGTGTAGGAGGACATTTGAGAGACCAGAACAGCTCCACATAAGGATGTTCTCACATATAATGGATAGATCAACGTAAAGAAGTGCAGCATTGAAAACCAATGTTGTGCCACCCGACAACAAAGCATTCAAGACCCGTGCTGATGTGCCATTGTCACCTTTCTCATGATCACAAAGGAAATGAAGTCCTCTCCACCATTTCGAAGAGTTAACACAGAGTTTCAAGATGTTGTTGACTGAGACTTTGAGGGGAGAGCCGTGTATCGGTGCTGACAAGTTACATCAGTCTGGAGATAAGTCTCCACCACCATGAGCTGGCATTCCTTCATGTAAATGAGTAGCTTCAGAGCCAGCGGTGGGGTAGCCTATAAAAATGACAAGGCTGCCAATTGAATTCTCCTTAGTGTGACAAGAGTGAGTGGTCCTCTTAAGGACAGCTACCTAAAAGAGCCACATAAAGACTCCATATTGGCACTCGGCTCAGGCACTACAACATGTTTCAGGACTGTCCTTAGGCCATAATAACAAAACAATTTTTGTCTGTCAGAGTTTTAGAATCAGCATTACTCCTAATTACTTACAGGCCTGTTTGGAGTAGAATTCCTTTTCTAGGAGAAAAACTGCTGTGATGTTTTACACCAGACTACTCACTCGTCATTTTATCTGATTCAGCATGAAAAATCCCAATCTACCCATAATAGAAAAGTGGGAAAAGGAGGCCCTGCGCTACCTAAAATTAGAAGAAATCAAAGCTAACATCTGAGGAACTGCTAAAAGATTCTTTAGAATTTATGAAAATGTATTCACGTTGTCCTCACATATGAATGTTGAGTGTCTGTTAGCCCTTTGCATGCTTCAGTATCTTCACGTGACAACTGAATGTTGGGTTATCTGACTTACTGTACGGCTCTCCAGACAGCATGGCGATGGTGTTACAGCTGAATTTGAAATGAGATATCAGATTATTTTTATATGGCGAATTGCTCTGAATCACAATAATCTTATAAAATTAAAGAGGAGATAAAAAGAGAACAAACAACAGACAAAACCTTCAACACCTGTAAGTGTGAGCAGATGGTAAGTCGCCTGTCCCTGAACCTGCTGCCAGTGCTGATGGTCCTGTACCATCTAACAGAGCTGAGGTGGGAGAGCGGTGACTGTTCTACAATGGCTGACATCTACAATACAACTGTATGCCTTCCTCTAATGTCCTGAATAACAGGCAGCTGTGGTCATCAATTGTTATACACACTTCACCATCCTCTGTAGTGCCCACTGGTTTTGGGCTGAGCAGGTGCCGTACCAGGATGATAAGCAGCAACTGAGGATGGACTCCACTGAGCACCTGTACAAGTTCTTCTGCTACTTGTTTCGGCTGCTCCCGTTAGGGACAGACACAGCGGATCATCTCATTCCATATCTTCCTGTCCTCTTCATCTTGTTCTGTCACACCCATTACCTGCATGTCCTCTCTCACCACATCCATAAACATCCTCTTAGGCCTTCCTCTTTTCCTTGTGCCTGGCAGCTCTATCCTGAGCATCCTTTTCCTAATATAACCAGCATCTCTCCTCTGCAGATGTTCAAACCAAGAAGTTGTTGATCATAAATGGAGAAATCCAGCCTTTCCAGAGAAATCTGAGGAAGTAAAGGAGTTAATGAGCCATCTTGATTATGGTCAGGATGTGCAGAGCCCACTTCAGGTCAGCAGTGATTGTCATTCCAAGACATTTCAATCTGCCAGCTCTCTTTGTGGCGTCCCTTTCAACATACTGTCACCATTAATCTGGATTTTGTGTTTGAAAGTCATTCCTTCTCATTTTGGCACCTGCTGCATGTGCTCTTTTTATGATAAATGGGTGCACTGGCACTTTGGCCAGGATCTGATGCCCTGTAACCTGAGTGCCAGCGCTGTTATTAATTAAATCCCCAGCTATTCTCTCTTTCTGAGGGTTAGTTTAGAAGTGCCCTGCTAGGACTCCTCATCCTCGTCTACCACCTCAGCCTTGTCCTTCATGCCCATGGATGGTGTGCAGTTTTTACCTTGGGCTAACATGTGACCATTGCCCACCAATCACTACCTCTACTGGTGTTTATGATCTCTGTGATGGACACCTGGGTGAGCTCCTCCAGTTTGCTATTACAACACATATTTCCCATTCTCTCCACAGTTACATTTTGCACAGTCAGGTCCACTCATCCTCACTGATCTGCTTCTGTTTACCTCCTCCAAACGTCTGACTGATTAATGGCTGACAGAGTTACCTAATTACCACATTTGTGACATCTTTACCCCTCCTCGAACCGCCACCTTACCGTGGTGGAGGGGTTTGCGTGTCCCAATGATGCTAGGAGCTCTGTTGTCTGGGGCTTTATGCCCCTGGTAGGGCCACCCAAGGCAAACTGGTCCGAGGTGAGGGATGAGACAAAGAGTGGTTATACAAACCTCCTATGACGAATAAAAAATTTGGACGGCGTTTTCCCTTGCCCGGACGCGGGTCACCGGGGCCCCCCTCTGGAGCCAGGCCTGGAGGTGGGGCTCGATGGCGAGCGCCTGGTGGCCGGGCTTGCACCCATGGGGCTCAGCCGGGCACAGCCCGAAGAGGCAACGTGGGTCCCCCTTCCCATGGGCTCACCACCTATGGGAGGGGCCAAGGAGGATCAGGTGCAGTGTGAGTTGGGTGGTGGCCGAAGGCGGGGACCTTGGCGGTCCGATCCTCGGCTACAGAAGCTGGCTCTTGGGACGTGGAATGTCATCTCTCTGAAGGTGAAGGAGCCTAAGCTAGTGCGTGAGGTTGAGAGGTTCCGGCTAGATATAGTCGGACTCACCTCGACGCACAGCTTGGACTCTGGAACCAATCTCCTTGAGAGGGGCTGGACTCTCTACCACTCTGGAGTTCCCCCGGTGAGAGGCGCCGAGCGGGTGTGGGTATACTTATTGCCCCCCGACTTGGAGCCTGTACATTGGGGTTTACCCCAGTAGACGAGAGGGTAGCCTCCCTCCGCCTTCGGGTGGGGGGACGGGTCCTAACTGTTGTTTGTGCGTATGCGCCGAACAGCAGTTCAGAGTACCCACCCTTTTTGAAGTCCCTGGAGGGTGTGCTAGAGTGCATACCATCTGGGGACTCCCTCGTACTGCTGGGAGACTTCAATGCTCACATGGGCAATGACAGTGAGACCTGGAAGGGCATGATTGGGAGGAATGGCCCCCCCGATCTGAACCCGAGTGGTGTTTTGTTATTGGACTTCTGTGCTCGTCACGGATTGTCCATAACAAACACCATGTTCAAGCATAGGGGTGTTCATATGTGCACTTGGCACAAGGACACCCTAGGCCTCAGTTCGATGATCGACATTGTGGTCGTGTCGTCGGACTTGCGGCCACATGTCTTGGACACTCGGGTGAAGAGAGGGGCGGAGCTATCAACTGATCACCACCTGGTGGTGAGTTGGCTTCGATGGTGGGGGAGGATGCCGGTCATGCCTGGTAGGCCCAAATGTGTTGTAAGGGTCTGCTGGGAACGTCTGGCAGAGCCCCCTGTCAGAAGCAGCTTCAACTCCAACCTCCAGCAGAACTTTGACCATGTCCCGAGGGAGGTGGGGGACATTGAGTCCGAATGGGCCATGTTCCGTGCCTCTATTGTTGAGGCGGCTGACCGGAGCTGTGGCCGTAAGGTGGTCGGTGCCTGTCGTGGCGGCAATCCTCGAACCCGTTGGTGGACACCGGCGGTGAAGGATGCCGTCAAGCTGAAGAAGGAATCCTACCGGTCCCTTTTGTCCTGTGGGACTCTGGAGGCAGCTAATAGGTACCGGCAGGCCAAGCGGAATGCAGCTTCGGTGGTTGCTGAGGCAAAAACTCGGGCATGGGAGGAGTTTGGGGAGGCCATGGAGAACGACTTTCGGACGGCTTCGAGGAGATTCTGGTCCACCGTCCGGCGTCTCAGGAGGGGGAAGCAGTGCAGTATCAACACTGTATATGGTGGTGATGGTGCGCTGCTGACCTCGACTCGGGACGTTGTGGATCGGTGGGGGGATTACTTCAAAGACCTCCTCAATCCCAATAACATGCCTTCCAATGAGGAAGCAGAGCCTGGGGACTCAGAGGTGGGCTCCCCCATCTCTGGGACTGAGGTCACCGAGGTGATCAAAAAACTCCTTGGTGGCAGGGCCCCGGGGGTGGATGAGATACGCCCAGAGTTCCTAAAGGCTCTGGATGTTGTAGGGCTGTCTTGGTTGACACGTCTCTACAACATCGCATGGACATCAGGGACAGTGCCTCTGGATTGGCAGACCGGGGTGGTGGTCCCCCTCTTTAAGAAGGGGGACCGGAGGGTGTGTTCCAACTACAGAGGGATCACACTCCTCAGCCTCCCTGGAAAAGTCTATTCTGGGGTTCTGGAGAGGAGGGTCTGTCGGATAGTCGAACCTCGGATTCAGGAGGAACAGTGTGATTTTCGTCCTGGTCGCGGAACAGTGAACCAGCTCTACACCCTTAGCAGGGTCCTGGAGGGTGCATGGGAGTTCGCCCAACCAGTCTACATATGTTTTGTGGACTTGGAAAAGGCGTTCGACCGTGTCCCTCGGGGAATCCTGTGGGGGGGTGCTCCGGAAGTATGGAGTACCGGACCCCCTGATAAGAGCGGTTCGGTCCCTGTACAACCGGTGTCAGAGATTGGTCCGCATTGCCAGCAGTAAGTCGAACCCTTTTCCAGTGAGAGTTGGACTCCGCCAGGGCTGCCCATTGTCACCGATTCTGTTCATAACTTTTATGGACAGAATTTCTAGGCGCAGCCAGGGTGTTGAGGGGGTCCGGTTTGGTGGACTCAGGATTGGGTCACTGCTTTTTGCAGATAATGTTGTCCTGTTTGCTTCATCAGGCCGTGATCTTCAGCTCTCTCTGGATCGGTTCGCAGCTGAGTGTGAAGCGGCTGGGATGGGAATCAGCACCTCCAAATCTGAGACCATGGTCCTCAGCCGGAAAAGGGTGGAGTGCCCTCTCAGGGTTGGGAGCGAGATCCTGCCTCAAGTGGAGGAGTTCAAGTATCTCGGGGTCTTGTTCACGAGTGAGGGAAGAATGGAGTGTGAGATCGACAGGTGGATCGGTGCGGCGTCCGCAGTGATGCGGGCTCTGCATCGGTTTGTCGTGGTGAAAAAGGAGCTGAGCCGCAAGGTGAAGCTCTCAATTTACCAGTCGATCTATGTTCCTACCCTCACCTATGGTCATGAACTATGGGTAGAGACCGAAAGAACGAGATCGCGAATAGAAGCGGCTGAAATGAGTTTCCTCCGCAGGGTGTCTGGGCTCTCCCTTAAAGATAGGGTGAGAAGCTCAGTCATCCGGGAGGGGCTCAGAGTAGAGCCGCTGCTCCTCCGCATCGAGAGGAGTCAGATGAGGTGGCTCGGGCATCTGATCAGGATGCCTCCTGGACGCCTCCCTGGTGAGGTGTTCCAGGCACGTCCAACCGGGAGGAGGCCCCGGGGAAGACCCAGGACACGCTGCTGCCCCCGCGACCTGACCTCGGATAAGCGGAAGAGGATGGATGGATGGATGGATGGTGACATCTTTACAATTAATAAGTGACATTCTGTTACACTGCACACAATCCCCATGACTTGCTGTTTGTTTTGTGACCATTTTGTATCCCGCTGACTGATTTTTATCCTTCACTGTGCCATCCTTGTTTATCTCCCACTGACTTTAAATGATTTGCTCATCTTTACTGACATCTCAATTGTCTGCTCAGTTGTTGTTGTTTTCACAGAACTCAATTTGCTCGTTGCTAGTGATTTGCACTGAATGAGGTCCACTTGTACGCCACATCAACATCATTTGAATCTTGCTGACTACACCAATCCCTTTTTGTGGCTGGTAGTAGAATTGAAGTAATTTTTGTGAGTGGCCTGTGAAACAAACACATGCATGACAAGACAAGACTTTTAATTAAAATGATGTTATTGTGCCTCCTGGATTGGACTTTTTATTTTTAACAGAGACCTCGCTGGACTTTATTGAGTCAAGACCCCTGTTAGAACTTTAGAACTTTTAGAGCTTTGTTAATACGCCAAAGTAGTGAGGGGGTGTGATGTCCATTGTTTTTAAATATGTTTATAAATATTACACACGCCCTACTGAAATATAATTAACTTTTGAGATACAATTGTTAAAAGCTGAATTAAGAGGTGCAGTGCTTGTCGCTCTTGTATATGGACCTCCTAAATGATAAAAAGATTTTATGAGATTTTCTTTGTCGCTGGTCATGACTGTGTCTGATAAAATACTGACCTTAGGTGATTTGAATATTCATGTTTGTTGTACTTCAGATCCATTCATTACAGAGTTTATTCAGTTTTTTGATTATTTTAATCTTGTTTAGTCACTAAACAGTCCTACTCATGTCCGTAGTCATATGTCTAATCTTATCTTATCATCTGGTTTGTCTGTCAGTGATGTTAATAATAAAGATGCCCATCTCTTTGATCAAATGCCAGCCATATTCAGTGCTGTGGCACCTTCTCAAATTGTCATTCCTGGGGTCTCAAGAAGCAGCCTTCATGCTATAAACTCCTACACTAAATATATTTGTTCTGATATTTCTGTAAATTCTTCTGTTGTTAGTTCTGTGCCACACAATCGGTTACTCTGTGCACGTAATTCTACATGCAGATCCACACTTGATTCTGTTGTTCTTGTGAAAATCAGACACTCCATATCTAAAGGCTATCCCTGGTTTAACGACTCCATGCAGACTCTTAGAATGAAGTGTAAGAAAACAGAGCGTAGATGGAAAAAGATAAATGACAGACATCTTAGGAGATTCTGAAAACCCGTCTGTCTGAATTCCAGCGGCCTGTCAAATTAGCTGAGACAAAACCCTTGTCTGATATTTCTTCCAATGATCAGATGTCTAGAGTTCTGTTCAGCACAATAAGTTACACTCCGTACTCCGACACACTTAGCTGTACTGTAGGCACTCATACATGTGAGGAGTTTTTGAATTTTTACTGATAAAATCAATAAAATGAGATCTTCTCTCACACCACCTGCCTCAGTTCCTTTGTTGTCCCCGACTTGTCTTTACTGTCTGACTCTGTTTGTCTTCCCTTTCTTGCCCAAACTGTGCCCACTATGAAGCCCACATCCTGCCCTCCTGATGTCATTCTAACTCATCTCTTCAGAGAGACTTTTGAGGTTATTGTTGACCTGCCATTGCTACTGTCCCTCCATCCTTTAAACATGTAGTGGTCAGCCTGGGCTTTAAAACATGGACTTGACCCGAGTTTCTTACTGACTTATCTCTAAATTGTGATTCCTCTCTAAATTCTTAAAGTTTGTTTTCTCACAGCTGCTGTCTTTCCTTAGTGATGATAATCTAATGGAGTCCCTCCAGTCAGGTTCAGAGCTTTTCATAGCACCAAGTCTGCTCTGTTGAAGGTCATCAAAGACAACAGAAATCAAGTAGACAATCAAAGATGGACAATCAGACAATTGGACAAGGAGCCAGCTAGTTTGCTGCAATGTGTTTGGTTTTATTTTAAACTAATAGACATTCTTTGACTTCTTCTTTCTTGGTAATGATTGGTCAGGTTTGGTCCTTTTGGCCTACAAGAGAAGGAGACATCTGGTCAAATGAGTACAAGAAATCAGAGACCTTGAACTTTCATAGATGACTTTTTTGATGTTCTGTGACTTCATAAATTAATAGAAAGTGAGGAGAGTGAAGGCCTTGAGCAGCGTCTGATCAAACAGCTGGTGGAGGTGTCAAATACAGGTGGGGGGAACATGACAGTCCTAAACAAGGACTCACCTTATGTCAGACTAAATTTAAACAGGACTTGTATTGATATTACAATGAAAGTACAGGCAAGTTTTCAATAATGAAACTCCATCTCCACGTCACCTCACGTCACACCTGTGGGATTCTCAAATATTCTCAACACAAGTTACTGGCACCATGAACCCTGTTATTGGCAGCAGCAGCTCTCTGTTATCCAATCCAGAGGTTTTTATATGTGTTTTTATATATGTATCATATGTCTTATTATATATACACATACACATTCACCGGCCACTTTATTAGGTACACCTTACTAGTACCGGGTTCACTCCTTTTTGCCTTCAGAACTGCTGCAATTCTTCATGGCGTTGATTCAACAAGGTGCTGAAAACATACCTCATGGATTCTGGTCCATATTGACACAATAGCATCACGCAGTTGCTGTGAATTTGTTGGTTGCACCTCCAAGATGCAAATCGCCCTTTCTAACATATCCAAAGGTGCTCTACTGGATTGAGTTCTGGGGACTGTAGAGGGCATTTGAGTCCAATGAACTCATTTTCATGTTTAAGAAACTGATTTGAGATGATCTGAGCTTTGTGACATGGTAGGTTATCCTGCTGGAAGGAGCCATCAGAAAATGGGGACACTGCGGTAATAAAGGGATGGACATGGTCAACAACAATACTCAGATAGGCTGTGGCATTTAAACGATGCTTAGTTGGTACTAAGGGGCCCAAAGTGTGCCAAGAAAATATCATCACACCACCAGCAGCAGCAGCCTGAATGGCTGATACAAGGCAGGGGTGGATCCCTGCTTACATGTTGTTGACTCGAAATTCTGATTCTAACATCCAAACATCACAGCAGAAATCGAGACTCATCACACCATTATTATGGTCTTCTAATATTCAATTTTGGTAAGACCGTGCAAATTGGAGCATCAGTTGCCTGTTCTTAGCTAAAAGGAATGACACTTGGTGTGGTCCTACCTCAGTTGTACGAGTGCTCATTTGAGTTCCTGTTGCCTTTCTATCAGCTCAAATTAATCTGGCCTTTCTCTTCTGACCACTGGATATTTTCTCCTTTTTGGACCATTCTATAAACACCTTAGACATGGCTGTGTGTGAAAATCACAGTAGATCAGCAGTTTCTGAAATGCTAAGATCAGCTAGTGTGTCATCAACAACCAGGCCAGGTTCAAAGTCACTTCAGTCACATTTCTTCCCCATTCTGGTGCTCAGTTTGAACTGCAGGTCATCTTGACAATGTCTACAGGCCGAAATGCATTAAGATGCTGCCATGTGATTGGCTGATTAGATATTTGTGTTAACAAACAGATGGAAAGGTGTACCTAAAAAACTGGCTGGTGAGTACGTGTGTGTTTTATATATATATATATATATATATATATATATATATATATATATATATATATATATATATATATATATATATATATATATATATATATATATATATATATATACTGTATATATTGTTTGGGTTGTATAAAATGTTTAATTTCCCCATGGGGGCAAATAAAATAATCTTATCTAATCTAATGTTATCAAAGCATCCATCCATTAAAACAAACATTTGCTCTTTAACCCACATATGCCTATTAGTTTACCAAGTCATTAAAGATCATCCTCCGTATCCTCTTCCTGATTCTGTTGCAAATCCTCCTCCATATCCTCCACTTGGTCCTCCTCCAAATCCTCTTGCTACTCTCATGTTTCCCCTGTAAGAATTCAACGTAGATAACAAATTAGGAGTGCATTTCCATCCCTGTCTGTTTCCTCTGTCCCTTGAGAAGATGATTTCTAGTTGTGTGATAGCTGGCACAGCAAATAATCACATTTTTGTTCTCACCACATAATTCACCACATTTCACAGCCTGCTCCTTATCTAAACAAAATGAAAATTGTCCATCACAGAGTCCTGCCACCTCGTGCTAAAGGCTCCTCTGCGTGTCAACACCATTTAGAGGGCAGGCTGCCATTAAAGCCTCCTTCCATCAGACCCCACTTACTATCTTGCTGTGCCCATCACAGTATGGAGGCTCAGGCTGTCTATTTCAGTGCCCTCAACACCACGGCTGTCCACACACACACTTTATGGACTTCAGCTATTCAGCGGTCCTCTAATTCTCAATCAGTATGTTAAAGGCTTGTTGATGGCACTGAAATTTCATCCTGAAAGCACTTGTTCTGTTATATTTGTACCTTTTGTGAAAGTGTGTATTTGATATTTGGACTTCAGGCTTCACACATTATACACTTCATGTTTACATTTTGTCAACTATACTAAAACATGAAAAACGTTTCTTTTTTGACGATGTGTTTGCATAAACATGAAATGCAAGTGTTCCAAATAACAATACAGTATTCATAAAAGGTGTCATTTTGCTTGACTTCTCACTCTACACAACTCCAAGCAACTGACAGGCAGGTAAACAGACTTGAGCTGAGAAAACTGTGCAGTGGGGGGATGTGATAGTAGGCTGCTTGCTGCTTATCAACACATTTACAGGACAACAGATGCTGATGGAGAGGTGTGAAGGGGATTAAGGTGGGACAGATCTATGTGTTTTTTTGTAGGCATTGGTAATTCTAGTGTTAGGAGATGAAAAACATTTGTTTAAAAATAACAGAAGTATTATTCTAAAATGATTTCTATAATTAAATTAATTATAAACATGGCTGTAAATACAGTCACAATCTAAAAAATAAAGGAATAAACAGAAAAAGAACATTAAAGAGTCGGGCTTAGATCATAAACTGGTCATAAAAATCTAAACATGCAAATTCAAGAAAACAGAGCAGAAAAGTCCTAACACCACTTTGTTCAATGAAGTGCCTTTTACAACCCCAAATCAGAAAAAGTTGGGACTGTGTGGAAAATGTGAATAAAAAAAAGAAAAAAGCAAGTTATAAATTCTCCTCAAATTTTATTTCATTGCAGACAGTATGAACGCAAGATAATTCATGTTTTTTTTGGTCAACATCATTTGATTTGTAAATAAACATCCATTCTTGCCATTCAGGCTTGCAACACATTCCAAAAAAAGTTGGGATGGGGGCAATTAAGGGGTAGTAATGAGGTATGTGGTCGAAGGTTCGAAACAACAGCAGACAAACACAAATTCAAACAAACAACTTCTTTTATTATTTCTTGATCTTTCTTAGTGAGCAGAGACCCGCTGCAGATGCTGACAGTTTGTCACTGACAGTATCCACGTCACAGGGGCCCTTTGCGGTTTTCCAAACAGGCTTTTATTTCCTCTTAAACACGTACACAAAACTTATCTCATACTTGCAGCTTACAAGTAGCCTTTCCTTAGAAGTGGAATAAACTTCTCCTTTCACTAACTAGGACAGAGTGCGGTCCCCTAAAAGCTGATCCACCCTTTATTTATTTCTTTTATTAATCTTGTGGCTATTTTATATATTTAGGCTCTAATGCTTAATAACCTTAACTTTCCTTCATCACAATCTCAATGCATTTCATATAATTAACACACAGAACTCTTATACTTGCAAATACAATATACATATACATTTTCTTATATTTTTTATCCACTCAAATGCACACAGATAGTAATCACCAAGGCGTTTTTAGACTTGTTTACCCAAATATTCATTGCACTAAGGCGTAGTCCCAAAATCTTCTTCCCCTCCCTTGGACTGGGTTAAAAGCCCTTAGCCCAAGATTATTTATTCAACTTTTATTTAATACATTGATTCAGATTTTTATTATTCCACAGGTATAATAACTAAATTATGATGTGACTTGAAACTGGTGATGTTAACAGGTGATTGCAATCATGATTCGGTACAAAAGCAGCATCGAGGAAAGGCCTACTCCTTTAGGAGCAAAGATGGGCAGAGGATCGCCAGTTTGCCACCAAGTGTGGGCAAAAATCTTTGAAATGATGAAGAAAAACGTTTCTCAAAGACAGATAGGAAGAGATTTGGGCATTTCTCCCTCTAAAGTGCATAACATAGTGAAAAGAATCAAGGAATCTGGAGAAATTACCGTGCGCAAAGGCCAAGGGCGCAAGCCTAAACTGAATGGCCGTGATCTCCGAGCCCTCAGACGGCACTGCATTAAAAATCGTCATTCATCAATAATTGATATAACTGCCTGAGCTCAGGACTACTTCAGGAAGTCACTCTCAAGCAGTACAGTACGTAGTTACATTAGGAAATGCCAGCTAAAACTGTGCTGTGCCAAAAGGAAGCCCTACATAAATAGTGTCCAGAAGCGCCGTCGACTTCTCTGGGCTCGGAGGCATCTGGGGTGGTCCATTGTGCAGTGGAAACGTGTATTGTGGTCAGACGAATCGGTTTTTCACATCTTTTTTGGAAGAAATGGACGCCGTGTGCTGCAGACCAAAGAGGAAAAGGACCATCCAGACTGTTACCAGATACAAGTCCAAAAGCCAGGGTCTGTCATGGTATGGGGTTGTGTCAGTGCCTTCAGCAAAAGTAACTTGCACTTCTGCGATGGCACCATCAATGCTGAGAAGTATATCTCAGTTTTGGAGGAACAAATGCTGCCTTCAAGACGATGTCTTTTCCAGGGACGCCCATGCTTATTTCAGCAAGACAATGCCAAACCACATACTGCGCACATAACAAAGGCATGGCTGCGTAAGAAGAGGGTGCGGATGCTTGACTGGCCTGCCTGCAGCCCTGATTTGTCTCCTATAGAGAATGTTTGGCGCATTTTGAAATGAAAAATGCGTCAACGAAGACCCCGTACTGTTGCGCACCTAAAACATTGTTTGCAGGAAGAATGGGACAAACTAACACCTGCAACACTTAGTCACTTGATTTCTTCAATGCCTAAACATCTTTTACGTGTTGTTAAAAGACAGGGGAACTGTACAAAGTGGTAAATGCTGTACTGTCCCAACTTTTTTTGAAATGTGTTGCAAGCCTGAATGGCAAGAATGGATATTTATTTACAAATCAAATGATGTTGACAAAAAAAAACATGAATTATTTTGTGTTCATACTGTCTGCAATGAAAAAAAATTTGAGGAGAATTTATAACTTGCTTTTTTCTTTTTTTATTCACATTTTCCACACTGTCCCAACTTTTTCTGATTTGGGGTTGTAGTTTCCTGTACTGCTAAGCAAAAATTAAAGATTTTAAATAAATTTGATTAAAAACTCAGAGTGTAAATCAAGTGTACTTCTGTGTTTTATATACAGAACAATGACAAAGAAAATGTTGTGCAATGTGCGTTACACGATTGGCAGTATTGCTGTACCTGACATGGCGATGTTTACGCACAACACAATACTAAATTGTGGCTCCCATTGCTGTTTGAGAAGAAATAAATGAACAACTACGTGATATCAAAAGTGAGACAACCTGCTAGGTGTGAGTGACACAGAGAACAGGCAGGCATCCCGCTGGACAACAACATGACTTCAGGATAAAGTGGAAGGTGCCAGGGGTTCATGGCAAGTGGATTCTGGAAGTGCATCCCTCTCTGGGTCCCCGGGTGCCGTAAGGCCGCACTGTCAGTGGAGGACCACCCAGAATCCTAAACAACTCTGAAGAACTCCTCACAAGTCATGCTGGGTAATGAGAAGCTGTGCTGGGTCCAGTATAAAAGGAGCCCACCGCCTCCCTACTCTGACCCTGACAAGGCTGCACTTCCCATGAAACCCTGAGGACAACACTCAGCTGGAGGAGGAAGAAGAGGAGAAGGTTTACTGTTTGTTTGGTGCTGGCTGAGTTTCATTGCTTAGTGCTTATTGGAGTAAAAATATCCATTATTTGAACCTATCGCTGGGTTAGCAGTTACTGGGTCTGGGGTTTGGGGCTCACTGGGGCTCAGTGGTGCCACCCCTCACACTGGTTACATTGGAATTGATGACAATTTCATTATAATTATGTTTAACAAAGAAGACTGTGACATACAATTCTGACTCTCATAAACTGAGCACAAGGTAACGTCCAGGACTTGCAGCTTTAAACTCTTTGTGTAATTTACATGCGACTGAAACTAAACAAGTTTCTTCAGCAAAGACCTGAATTCAGCTTTAACTGTCGAGATTTAGAACTCCTGTGTTTTGTCAGGCATTTGATGGCACACTTGTTCTAAAGCTACTACCTTAGCTTCAAGTAAGAACATATATTTTAGTTTATTTTAATTTACAGTAGAGATTTAAGAGATTGCACAGTGGGTAGCACTGCTGCCTCGCAGTAAGGAGATCTGGGTTCGCTTCCCAGGTCCTCCCTGCGTGGAGTTTGCATGTTCTTCCTTTGTCTGCGTGGGTTTCCTCCCACAGTCCAAAGACATGCAGGTTAGGTGCATTGGCGATTCTAAATTGTGCTTGGTGTGTGGGTGTGTGTGTGTGCCCTGCGGTGGGCTGGCGCCCTGCCCCGGGTTTGTTCCCTGCCTTGCGCCCTGTGTTGGCTGGGATTGGCTCTAGAAGACCCCCGTGAGCCTGTAGTTAGGATATAGCAGGTTGGGTAATGGATGGATGGATTTAAGAGATTAAATTGTTTGTGATGAATCCCCTGATTGTCTCTCACATGACAGACGGACCAGTGACAGAATTGACAGAAATCCTTCAGCAGCACATCCTCTGATTCTACTCACTTGTTGGCAGCTCTCACAGCTTTTATGGTTGAATGCGATTCCTTCAACGGGTCAGCTGGAAAGTCAGAAATCTGAAAAATAAGAATCAGAGTCTGAGGAGGCTTTAGAAATTAGAAAATAGAATTTAGATGACCTGCTGTTTAAAAGAACGAGGAAGAAATCAGGGAACCAGCAAAAAAAAAAGGTTTTGTAGACGTATTTGTGTATAAATGTCATAAGTCAGAACTCACAGAAGCCATCGCCATCGAGCACAGGCACAGCAGAACCAGCAGGGCGGTGAATCTCATAATGGCGGTGGTGCTGACGCTCAGACGTCTGTTCAGGTCAGCAGCAGCACCTCCTTATATTGCAGATCAGGTGGGCGCGGCCCAGTTTTACATGGTGGTCATGACGTCTAATGGGGTGGAAAGTCAATTCCAATCAGATCTTGTTTGTAATGGGAGACGATGACGCAGAAGAAACATCAACCAAATCATAAGCCATTAAGTTCAGGTGTTCAGCTTTCTATAGGCTGTTCGTTCAGAAGGAAATGTCAAGTTCTGACATCAGACGAGTGTGTAATTATTATGAGTAAGAAACATTCTGTTGAAGAGTCACAGAGTTAAACCTAAAAGTCATCTTTCATGTCAGAGGTTATTTCATCTTGAACGCTTTGTATATTTTCTGTTGTTTATCCAGTAGCTGATACTGATGGTCAAACAGATCCCTAGTATAAGTTAATGAAACGAGTGGAGCAGCAAAATGAAAATTCTCAACCAAAGTAAAATTAAATAAAAAAAGAAGGCTGAACACCAAACGGCAAATCTCTTTAATTATTATTTACAGATTTGTTTTTGAGTCATTGATTAAAGCCTGGGTGGCACGGTTGTGTAGTTCACTTCCCTGGTCCTCGCTGCATGGAGTTTGCATGTTCTCCCCGTGTCTGCGTGGGTTTCCACCCATAGTTCAAAGAGATGCAGGTTAGGTGCATTGGCGATCCTAAATTTTCTGTAATGTGTGTGTGTGTGTGTGTGCCCTGCAGTGGGCTGGCGCCCTGCTCTGGGTTTGTTTTCTGCCTTGCGCTCTGTATTTGCTGGGATTGGCTCCAACATACCCCCGTGACCCTGTAGTTAGGATATAGTGGGTTGGATAATGGATGGATGATTAAAGTGAATTTCACTTTTGATTCATGCTTTTTTATGAAATTGTAATCATTTTATTAATTTTTAAATAAGAATTAAAAAAAAAAACTTAAAATGAATAAGAAAAACAGTAACAAATCGTGAGCGGAGTGAGCTTGTCATGGTGTCCATTCCTTGGCTGTGATTCACTTTGCTTGTTAAGTTCAACTTCATCAGTGTCGCTGCTTGCTGTCCCAGTAAGTTACTTTTCTCCCACTATGATCCTCTCTCTTTCTCTTTCTCTCTTCCTTTTTCCATTTTCTTTTTCTTTTGTAGCTCTTTGTAGATTCTCACCATACATCACGATGACTTAAACAGACCACCACAATCCTCGGCAGTGTGACGTGTCTGTCACTCCCTGTAGAACAGGAGGTGCTGTTTGTGACTGTGGATCTCAGATGTTTTCAAACAGAGTCACACATTCAGCCACATATCTGCCTTTTCACTCTTTTGACCTAAAATGTGCCTTTTCTATTCATTTTGGCCAAATATTTTGTCTGACTAAAACTTTTACGCCTCCTTAATAGAAATGCCAACAGAGTTGGTCATGTAGTGTAAGACTTTGGTGGATGTGACATGTTACATAAATCAAGGAAGAGGGCCGTGACACCATCAGGGTCCCAGCAGGGAATGCCCCCTATTCTGCCCTCGCGATTGCGTATCCGTGCAAAGCTAGACAGATAGCAAACAATAACTCCAGTAAACTCGTTTCTTGTTCAGAGTGAGTCTTTTACTGATAAGTCTTTCATTCTTGATTGTAAAACTACAAAACACAATACAAAGGGTGCTTTCAGTACAATGTTCACACCAAACAATCAATCAATAAAGAAATGCATTTAAAAAATTAATTAAATGTAGCAGATAAACATCTTAATGAACATTTATAAAATAATTATTTAAAAGAGAGAACTACAGGCATATCTTCGCCAAGGCTTAATGTGAAAGAACTGGTGTCATGAACAGCGTTCAGAACTTCACTAAACTGCTGTTTTTTTAAGAAAAGTGAATTGAACAACTTGACAACGTCAATACTTAAAACGATCGCTAGGTGGCAAACCTTAAAATAAAGTGTAACAGAATGCCCCCTTTGACTGTCGTTCAACAATGACTTAATGGACTGATAGTGATGGACTCCAGTTATGGTCATCAGTTTCAAATGACTTTGTTTAAACAGATGAGAGTCTTTATTTGAACTCTTTATGTAATCAGTCATTTGTAAAGTTAGTATTTGTATTTTACTTGTGAACTTGTCACTGAGCTCTGTGACTGCACTGAATGAAGAGCATCAGAAAAAAATAAAGGAATTGAATTGACAGAAAATGAAATCCAAAGCTTTACTGAGTCTACCAGTGGGCTTCAATGGTGGAGGACCTTGTGCATCAGAAGGGTCTGGAAAGTCCCATTTGTGAGTTTGATCTTCTGAGACTCGCGTCCCCCCAGCTGCTGTTGAGTTTTCAGGCCGGCTTTCCCCTCAGTGTGACTGCTTTTTTTATCCATGATTACAATTAAATCCCATTATAGAAATCATTTCAGAATTTTATTCCTAGTTCTGCTATTATTTTCATCACAATGGTTATCATCCCTTATAAACATAATTTCCTTTGTATCTGATTTTGACCTGCGGTAAAAGAACAAAGCAAGCAGATTCTTTACTTGTTGCCAAAATTCCTCTAAAATAGTCAAATGTAGCACTCAGTGCCATGAATAACAGCAAAGCCCTGAACTTTAGGGAATTCTGACTAAAAGTTTAGGAGATTTTTGGGATCAGCTGTCCAGCCATGAATGTCAGATGCTTCATTGCTAGCCCTCAGTACCATCTGTCTTAAACATGAGACCACTTTACTGCTGAGTCATGGCAGGGGTCTTACATTGTGCTAAAATATTCATGTGACTTAGTGGTAAATATTGTACTTTTTCATTAATAAATTGGCCCTTCTGGACCGAGGTACGTTAATTAAATTACATCAAATGTTCTCAGACGATTAGAGCAAGTGCTCCACACCATAAAGGCAGCAACTCACTTCAGATATCCTGGCACACTTTTGTTTTTGGCTGCTGAGAAATTTTTTGATGGCTCAAATGAGTTTTTCTGTGGAGGATTTTTAAAGATATTTTATTAACATGAGTTAATTCTCCTTCCTCTGTGGTCATACATCATATTCATGTGTTATACTGACAGAATCTTGTCAAAGATGTCCACTCTCCCGACCCTTGTTAGCACTCTCCCTTGAGCCTTTGTCTGTATCTGAACAGCAATATAATGAGATTTTTCTATTTCTATCAAAGTCTCTCCATGTCATTTCTTTCTGTGGCGATGATATTATATTAGTTTTGTTTTTGATTGCCCTGTTTACTTCTCTTTTTTATCCACAATGTCTTTTATTTTGATGGTCTATGATTGTCAATCCCTTTAAAACATACTGTAAGATTGACAATTGATAAAACTTTTAATTATGATCATGCAAGTAAGAGTACCCACCCTCCATCTTTTCTGCTAGATGTACTGGCATACAGTATGTGTGTGTGTGTCATACCTTATTGCAATTTATTTTACTTTGGTTAAATTCTTGAAAAAAGCACAATTGTTTAGTTATATCTGTGTCTTTTGTGAAAGTGTTTATTTGAAATTTGAACTTCAGTCTTCACACATTATACACCTCATGTCAACATTTTGCCAATTATTAGTAGAACATGAAAAAAATTTCTGTTCTAGTTATTTGTTCAACAATTCCTCCCTCTCTTTTCCTGTCTTCCTACATTCACACAGATCGTTATACAAATGAAATGTATGTATTCTAAATAACGATATATTATTTACCCAATACAGCTCCAGGCATCTCACACACAGACAAAGAGACTTGAGCTGGGAGAAGTTTGTGTACAACTAAAGCTGCGTCAGTGGGGGTTTGGGATACCAGGCTGCTTGCTGCTTGTGCTGATCGACACATTTACAAAACAAAAGACGCTAATGGAGAGGTGTGAAGGGTTTAAGGTGGCCCGGGATTACATGTTTTTTCGTAGGCTTCAGGGATTTTAATGTTAAAATATCAAAGGACACCTGAACTTGTCTTTTTCCTCTTGTGCTCTGCTCACCTACATGTCGCCTCAGGGTACGACTGGCATCATTTAACTATGGCTCAGGTTTACATTTTGAGTGCTTGACTTTAAACAGAACAACAGAGTCTAAAATGTTAGAACAAGTGTCATTAAACAGAGTGACTAGACCACTGGTGCTCAGCTGAGGTGGGTGGAATCACACAGGATCAATAAAAGCCACAGAGTATTTACTAGTAATGGTGGAGTTCATTATGTGAGAGTAACGAGTCTCACCACTAATGTTGATTGTTTGGCAAGTAAAGAAGCCTCAGTTATAACCGTCATGTGATCAGAAAAGCAAACACCCCCAATATCACTGCTACAGATGAGTAAACTATAAGATAAAACAAGGACTAATGGATGTCCGTGCTCATGTGTTGGGCCTCTCACAGACTGAACGAGATTAAAAGAGTCAATGAGGTTTAAAAAGTTTTTAACCAGGGGTTTACTTGATCAGCACACATTAAAATCCCCCAAAATTAAACATCTGTCATTATTCGGTATAACCCTAACCCTAACCCTGCCAGAAATTCAGAGAACTCTCGTATAAAATCCTTGTTAAATTTTGGAGGCTGATACACCTCTGTAATTCAAAGCTGGAGTAACTGTCAGTTTTTGTTTGGTGACAGTAACAACAGTTTTTAAATATTCTCGCTAATCCACCCCCCTGACCAGCAGACCGTAGGGAACTAAAAGAACTTACAGTTGGGGGGTACTAATTCAGTGAAAGCAGTTAACTCACAGACAGGTAGTTATGTTTCAGTAACAAATCAAAAATCAAATCAAGAGGTGAAGAAATCTTTTAAAATAAATATTTTGTTAGCTAGGGATCTAGCACTTACTAGAGCTATCGTTATTTGAATAAATTCACTGGACTATAGGGGCGCACAACACAGATGACAATCCACTTCACCCCGATGGAGATGCAATGATCGCCAACAGAGGATTTGATCATGGCAGCTTGAAACAACAGGCCAGATCCATTTATGCAAATGTGCCATGGAGTGCCATGAGATGAAACCATAAGCCGAACCTTAGCAAGGATCAATTACCGGAAAAGACGGCAGGTAAAATTTAGGCATCATGATTATGCTCCCACACTTTCCTCGTGTTCTATGAAGCTTCATTTAGGACAATAGGCAGGGTTAACAGCACAGGTACAGTATACGTCTGTTTGGCTTGTGTACAGGTAAGAACTGCTGTCTCCAAGTCAAGAGATGGCTGTTTCGATTCTAGGTCTTTCATGCATTGAACTAGTGAATGGCTATTATTATTACTATTATAAAATAAAAACATACATTTGATGTATTTGAGTCTGTAACAGCTGATGTAAATTTATGGTACTTGTAAAGTTTAGCGTTTTTTTTTAATTCAGTTTTATTCTCTCAGTAGCTTTCACGCTCCCCCTGAGCTGACACTGCTGTTTTCAAATAAAGATGTGCTATAACAGAGGTGAACTCAGATGAAGATGAGGGTTCTACATTGGAGAAAGAGAACAGAAGCCCTCACCACAAGAAATGTCCACTCACATATAAGAACAACGCAGCTGCACCAGACGTAAAGGCGAAAGATGGCACCGTTTGGATGCAGCATTATAAATAGATGTCTTGAGACTGGTTCAGTCCCAGTCTGTTTTAAATATGCTGTGGTGCAGCCTTTAATTAAAAAAGCAAATCTGAACTTTACAGACTTGTCAAACTTCAGACTCATTTCCATGTTGCACCTTCATTCTAAAATTCTGGAGAAGGTTGTCTTTCAACAACTACAAATTCTCTTAAATGAAAATGGCATTATTGAAGTATTTCAGTCCGGTTTTATGACACATCACAGCATACAGTCAACGCTTCTAAAGACTCTAAATGGTCTCTTTTTAATAAGAGACTCTGGGGGTCCTTCTGTCTTATTGCTGTTAGATCACACTGCAGCATTTGATACAGCTGACCATGACTTCCTTATCGCCCATCTTGAGCAGTCTGTGGGTAT